>NC_061066.1:3734781-3812681 GCF_021917145.1 Hypomesus transpacificus
CATTAACATAGTGCCTTTCTAGATTCTCAAAGTGCTATTTTTGTGGTAGGGGCATCACCCCATCTTCTGCAATGTACTTTGTTCCAAGCACAGCACTCTACTGCTTACCCCAGTCTGCAGACAGTGCTCTGGCCCTTGTCCGATGCTTCTCATCATTTATGATGCAACAATGTCCCTGTACTGTATAGAAGTCTTTTGGACTTCTCGTCTGAGAAAAAGTCACATTGCCCGGTTACATAACTTATGACATCACGGTGCCTTTTTCCCTGATATCTGATGTCACCATTCATGGTTCTGACAAACTGCTGCCAAAATCAATGGTCCGTTTCACATGACCCCAGCCAACTGTGACCTTTACTTCCTTATCAGTTTTAATACTGTTGGTCACAGTCATCCAGTGTAGCGAGGGGGAAGACCTTGAAGGTTTTACGTACAGACTATATTTAGGCATTTGGCTGTTTGTTTGAACCCTCCTGTGACCGTGACTTCAGGACAAAATCCCAACACACCAAAGCAAAGCTGACAGGCCAGATCTGGGGTCTGCTGCAGTTCCATCTCCAGCAGGGGCATCTCTATTTGTTCACCTGTGAGATCCAGACAGACAGGCGAGGGGAGTGATGCATCAGAGAGGGAGACCGTAGCTCACCTGTCACCGGGATGGAAACGTTTGTCGCTCACCGGGCGTGTATGTGTGCTCAGGCCTGTTTGAGACTGTCTTCTTGAATTTATCTTTAGCCCATACCCACGATAGGCCTTTAAAAATAACAAACTATTTGGGAAATGGAATTCATGTGAAATTCATAATTCAAGGATTCTACTGAATGACACATGGTACATATGGCACACATGGCACATACCCTTGTCAGTCCTTTGGGTGGGAGCTGATTCAATATGACCCCATTCTGAAAGACGGCCCCAGTTGTCATCAACAGTTATTAACCTCTTTTTGAATATGTTTCATTAGTCTTGTTTACTATAGTTCCTAAGAAGGAACACGAACAAAAACAATATCATAGAGCGATAACTACTTATTTATTTTGCCAAACCATCTCAAATGAATCCTATTGTGCTGGTTAATTAGCAGGGTAAGCACATTTTCCATTGGATAAGCCAGAGAGAATCTGTGTGCTGCAGCTTTCTGCCTGTTAATCAAATGCAATGATATTCAAGCTTTAGGCGAAACTCAATTAAAACTGAGGCAACCTACTCATCATGAATTACAAACTTTAGATTGCTGTTGATAGCATGGTTTCAGCTTGCTACTGGCAATGAATCAATCATGTCCCCCCCTACGATGTGTGTGTGCTTGAAAATGTATGGACATGTGCATGTGTGTTTATGTTTGTGTGTTTGTATGTATGTGTGTGTGAGAGAGTGTGTGTGTGTGAAAGAGAGTGTGTGTGGGCATGCATGCATGTCACCAAGGAGCTTTTTGTAAGTGTGTGAGTGTGTTATGTAACGGTGTTTGTGCTGTTGCACGGTGCACTGTGTGTGTGTTCCTCCCTTTAAAATGTGGATTTGCAACCCACTGAATGCAAGGAGTTAGTTGAATGTGACCTATTGACAACATTTAACGGCAGCGATGCGGACGACATTCAAAAAGTCAATAAATGTTTGTATATCAATACACCAGTGTCTGTCAAGATGATCTCGCTCAGTAATAGCTTAGTGAAAAGTCACAATATTAGATATTTTGTTGAGCCAAAAACTAGGCTACAATGCCAGTATGTTCCAAGACGGAGCAAAGAAAACCTTCACATCAATATGAACTAATAGCTACTTGAAAATCGCAGGAATTATTGAGTGACTGTACACGAACACAGACACACATACAGCAACTTTCCCCCTAAGAACAACCTCTTGTTCTCATACAAATGAGATCCTAAGCTCTCACTGTTTCCTAAATGTCACTGCATGGATAGGTTGAAACACCAGCAGTGATGTCATTGATTTCACATTTGAGAATGTCAGCTCCAACTCCATTGGGCAGCATATTTATTTCTGAGAACCTCAGCCAACAATAGTGGGCTACCAAGACAGGGATTTGGGTTTGAATGTACACAGATTGTAATCACTGTGACATTTTGAGACCTAAGTCGTTCTCTGGAAAGGTGATCGCTGTTGAAATAACTACTGAATCTGTGTTTATCATATTTACTGATATCAGCGCATGACTGTCTCTCTTGAAGCAACTGGTCAACCAGTGGGCTGCTAGTTGGTAGAAACAGATACAAATCTAAACAATAGGCCTGTTTCACAAATCCCTGACTGGCAGTTTGACTACAGGAAAAATAAATCCAGTCTGTCTCTGTGGCTGAACAATTTTTGATATAGTAAAATATATTTAGACTCATCATGATGTATGATAGATATTCTTATGGCATAGAATATGCCAGCATAAAACAAACTTCAGCACAAATTTCACAGGCTATTTCACATGCAGGAAATGGTGTGTTGAAGCAAATGAAATGTGATATGGCGTCCAATGTAGGGATGTGATTAACAACTGCTTATTTCATGTTTTTGCGATGCCCGGAAGAAGAACTACTTCCAACAGTCATTTGGAAAATCATGTTCCCCAGAGAAATCTTCACTAGCCTCATCAATTTAGAGCCAGCCCATATTGGTCATTTCACTTTCTTGTAAATGAATCGTATTCTGTAGATTAAAAAATAGATAGTGTATTTCTTTTAATACGCCCATTTTGTAGAACATAGGCAAATGCTCATACCATCAAGGAACTGTTAACATAATGTCAACTGCAGCTCTGCTGTTAGTTAAGTCTAATTTACCAGTTGTTGTTAGTTTAGTGAGTAGACATTGAACATTTATAGGTCATCAACAGATTGACAATCCAAATAAGACAGTAAAATCTCACACCACAATTTACATTTGAGGTGTCTGGAATGGAACAAACAAATCCAGTTTGTTTGTTCATACATGTTTTACATTAGCATTTATTCCTTCAGCAGGCGCTTGTACATAAACTAGCAGTAGCCTCCAGTCCAAACCTCAGGGGTTAACAACCATGGCACTACTCCATTAGCCTTCTAGCAGTCGAGTGTGGAGCGCACTCCTCCAAAGTGCCTTTAATTAACTGCTACATATTCACTTTCCAGTGACACTGATGGATGGACTGAGGGAGGACTTGATGAGAAAGGGATCCCGGTTTTCTGGTAAATGTTTTGAAATCCTCAACAAAATGGGAATCCCATTTCTTCATCCAAGTTTCCCGGTGGTATGTGCATCAGCAATATGTGAATTGGACACCTCCATCTTGCGGTGTTATTTTAATTGAAACATATGGCAGCGTGTTCCTGCATTTTTGCGTCAGGTCAGCGTTTGCAGAAACAAAGACTGGTGACCGGAACACAGTAGGTAGCCCTTGAGAGTGAAGTGTCTGAATAGTCTGCCTGTTTGACACAGTATTTTGGCCTTGATTCTTGGGAAATCTAAGTTCAGACACACTTTTTCTACAGCAGTGGTTGTCAGAGAATAATAGAAACTTGGAATCTGCTAACGTTTGAGCTGTTTTGTTATATGAAATATCATGTTTATAAAGTAACAATGAACTGTATTTGTAGACAAAAAAATGTATAAAAACATTTAAGATGTGTCAAGTGGTTCCACGATGCTGTGCGAAGCGATTTAAAAGGCACTTGGCTTCAGTACAAAGTAGCTGAAAAAGCTTTTTGGTTTTCTTCAGAAAAGGAAGGAAGACAGATAGTTGCTCCTTCTGTTTTGCTGTTGTTGAAGTCGTAGTGTTGATGGATGGAGATAATGTGCGGGTCCAAGGCAACCGGCTGATTTTTCAGCATGGAAGTGACAGTGGAATAATGTGAGAGCCATCAGAGTAATGAGGTGACACTGAGGACCGGCCCCCCCTCATCTGTCTCTATTTGTCTGCATCCTCTCCAGACTCAGGCCACCGCCTTTCATTTCGCCTGCCTAAACACGACCTCAGCCAAAAACAAGGGTGAACTCCAACTGTGTAGAGTAATATACAGTACGTTTGTAAAAAAATGATCTTTGTCCTAGTTTGACATTCATATGCATATTCATCAGGACTTAAAGCGTATCAAGAATAATCTTTGACGTCAAGTTGTTGAGTTTAGGATGTCATCTACTAACATGCATGGCCTGGAGACTTCACCTATTTACAAGCAGCTCAGTAAACTGTACAGTGATGTCCCAGTGGTGGAAGTTCTCTCTCCCTTTCCCCTCTGTCTCCCCCCCTCTCCCTCTCAGTTCTTTTATCAGGAGGGGGTGGGAGGAGGGCTGGAGGAGTCGGGACGGCAGTGCAGAGAGAGCAGGAGCAGCCTTGAAAGACAATAAATCACTCAGGAGAGGCAACGCCTGAGGGGCAGTCCCAGCAAACGGAGCGTTCTGTGTACGGAATGGAGGATGAGGGGGGAGGGATTTGGCGTAGTGTGGCAAACATACAGTGAAAGTGAAAGTGGTAGATAGACGGAGCATGATCCAGCATGTTTTTGGGGGACAGAATCCCGAAGAAAGTTGCTGATGCAGGTACTGTAAATGTTATTATATTTTGAATGTGGGAGCATTGCCTACATTCATGTGACCAGATGTAGCACACCCATATTCCTCAGATTACTGTTTGGAATGAATACTATAAAAAATGTATTTTGCATAATAAAATGTTATGTATGTGGTTTCTATCACTGTCAGGGAGTTGGATTCATGCCCACTTACATCCATGATAGACATTTAGAACTCCTACAGTGAATAATTCAGGAGGATCGTGTGACATGCAAAAAGACACGTGAAACATTCACCAACAAGGACGCATCCACGAGCAGACACATGACCGAGCTGGCCCTTTCATATTTCCATTTTCGTTTTTCCCTGCGACCACCCACGTGCCTCGAGATTGGAGCTGATGTATAATGCATGTGCACACACGAAAGCAATCACCTTCAGCCCCCGGAAACAGACACACGGGCGAAAAGCACACATATGTTTCCCCAACAATCCGTTTAGCTTCACAGACTCATGCGGGAGCAGCAATCATAGCATGACAAACATAGAGCACATCAGTGCATGTCGGAAACGAAAAAGGACACTGAGGGGAGTTGCATCTGCCTCAAGCCCAGCTGTCAGTAATGACAACCAACATCACAGACAGTGCACGTCGAGAAACATCCTTTGTGCTGTACGCACACCTCCGAGAGCCATGGAGCCTCCATCTTTTGGAAGGTTGTATGCGACTGGAGACACAGCCTTTCAGTCCTATTCCCACCTCTGACAGTCGGCCCCTCTCAAATGCCATGCATTAGAAATGCAAACCCTTCTCATCGCCTTCCATAATAGCTGCACACAGTGCCCGGGGTGGGATTTAGAGGGGGTTAACGCTCTGATTTGATTTAACTGACAGATTTGCCAAGTCTTCCATGATCCAAGCGCAGCAAGGCTATCTTCCCATACTGTAGCTCACCGAGCACAGCGTCGAAAGGGTTAAGTCGTTCTCCTTGGGATGAAAGTGCTGTGATGTACCTCCCGAATCCTGTCTATCTGTTCGTACTTGCAAGCTTATGGGACTACGGGACTTTATTGTTGCAAGGAGAATCATCTGGGTCTAGATACCATCGTTGGGCTTTACTTGTTCACAGGGGTGGAATTAAAGACCCCCCCCCCACACAGACACACACACACACACACCGCTCTCTCTCTCCCCTCTCCCTCCACACCTATTCCCCACTCCTCCTTGCAGTTGTGTGGCTGGCATATTAGATGATGGGGGTTCAGTTTCCCAGAGCTTTGGAGGAGGCGCTGTGTGAAACGACTGTGTTCCTCCAGCCTGGGTGCTGACTCGGATGATGAAGTAGGAAGTCTGTTGCAGCTTGCTGTGCAACTGGGTGAAACACAGGGTTCGCATTGGGATAAACACATGCAGTTGTCGACCGTATTGTGTGCATAAAGTCCAATAGGAGCTCGTCGGTTAGGTGTATACCATATGGCTTTTTTTCTCAGAGGTTATGCATCAAGGTTTAGGATCCGGATTACAGCATTGAGGTTTTCATGATACCATGTCTCATAGCATACAATTCACCAATACTCTCCTTTTTAGAAATATACATCTCAGTCATTTTCACTGTGAATTGCCTATTAGCTACATTGCAAAGTACATTAGGGCCTTAGCCTGACGAGCCGAGATAAAGCGAAAGACAGTCATGGAGGTCGGAAGCCAATGAGACGGAGATGGGTTGAAGGCAGCGATTTAAAACACTTCCGCAGTTTACGGCTGACGCGTTCATTTAGCCGCGTCTGCTTTAGCGCGTCTCGCCTCTCGTTGAGCCGGTGGGGGTTGACATTTCAAAATGGTGCACACATTACCTCTCCTTCCTCTTTCATCCCGAGGTTCAAGATGGTCCTGGAAACATGCTGGACATGTTTCTAATTTAAACGCTCTGAAATTGGCCCTGGGGTTAGCTGTTAGTGAGGACGGTTACATATAACCTGTACTCCTGGACACAACTGTTTTAAAGCAAATTGTCGGACGGCATGCTGCTCGAGACACTGGCTTAGTAAAGCTTCAGTTACCTCCTGTTTTCTGTTGTTGTGAGTAATCGGAATGATCTGAAATCACACTAAAGATGATATATTGTAACGATGGCGCTAGGGGTCTATATTGGAGTGGATGCGTAATGATCGGACGCAGAGAAGAAGACCTTTTTATCCTGTGTCCCATACACCGCTCGACTACAGGTTTTATTACTACACCACCAATCACATGTGAATGCCAACAACAAGTCATTAACTCACATACAATTCACAGTTATGGCAACAACGATAACTTATAGTTACTAATATCCATACATCATCCACTGACAAACCTAATTGACAGAACAACAACACTCAACTCAAACATGCATACAACATTAACCAAACATGAAACAAGTATGTGAATTGCGCCACCCACAATCCTTTGCGCCAACAGCGCGAGTTAACACGTGACCAATCCGTGGATCGCTACATAGCCCCCACCTGAGGGCCATCACCCAACAGGTAGTCTCTTAAGTGTCCTGGCCGTAACCGCCGCCGAGTTGGCCTCCTGGGACTGGTAGAAGGTGCCATAGGGGGGGGGGGTTACATTGTCCAGTGGGAATGGTGCCGCTGGTGTCGTTCTCTGCTCCACCCGTCTCTGGAGCAAGCGGGCGATATGGTGATAGTCTGTCCTGGTGCAGCACCACCACACGCCCCCGACCAGGCATGCGCACCCAATACACCACCTCAGAAACCCGTTCCATAACCTCACTGGGCCCCTGCCAGTGACTGCATAGCTTGGGTGACACCCCCTTCTTACGAGTAGGGCAATACATCCAGACCTTGTCACTGGGCTTGAAGGTCAGCTTCCGACACCGGGTGTCGTAGGCTCTTTTCTGCCGCACCCCAGAGTTAGCCTGGGCCTGACGAGCGTACTCATGGACTACTTGGAGGCGATCTATCAACCTAAGTAAGTTAGTAATCCATCTCCTTTCCTCCAGCAATCTCCGGCTCGGGCGGGGTCCCGAAAACCAAGTCCACCGGTGTCCGTAATTCCCGCCCAAACATGAGGGCAGCTGGTGTGCACTGGCTGGACTCTTGGACGGCCGTCCGGTACGACCACAGGACCAGGGGCAGGTGGCGATCCCAGTCCCGCTGATGTTGGCTGGTCAGGATGGCGAGCTGGGTAGCCAGGGTGCGGTTGAACCGCTCCACCAGCCCATCGCTCTGCGGGTGGAGAGGTGTCGTCCTCGTCTTGGATACTCCCAGCCGTCGGCAGACCTCGCTAAAGACCTGGGACTCGAAGTTCCGCCCCTGGTCACTATGGAGTTCCGCAGGGACCCCGTAGCGGGCAAACATCTCCTCTACCAGCCTTTCCGCAGTTGTGGTGGCACTCTGATCCGGCACCGCGTATGCCTCCGGCCATTTGGTGAAATAATCCATGGCCACAAGGACGTAGCGGTTGCCGGAATCAGTCGCTGGAAAGGGCCCAAGTATGTCCACCGCTACTCGCTCCATCGGAGCCCCCACCAGGTACTGCTGCAATGGGGCATGGGAGCGCTGCGTTGGCCCTTTCTTAGCAGTGCAAAAGTCACAGCAGTGCACATACAGCTCCACGTCCCGTCGACAACCTGGCCAATAGAATCGGCCCCTGAGGCGGCGGAGGGTCTTGGCGATGCCGTAGTGCCCCGCCCCCACCGAGCCATGGACGGTCTGAAGGACCTGTTGGCGGAGTTCACGGGGTACCAGCAGCTGTAGGAGGTCGCTTCCCCGGCCAGGAGCTTTCCACCTCCGGTGCACCAGCCCGTCATGGAGCTCCAAGTTGCCCCACTGTGATTGGTAAGCCTTAACCTCCGGTCCGTGGGCAGACACTTCTGTCCATTCGGGACGCCGCCCCGTCGCCAGCCAGTTGATTACCACCGCCAAGGTTGCATCGGCCTCCTGGCATTGTTGCAGCTGAGCGGAGGTCCATGGAGAACTCCCCTCGCAGTCAGCTGTCTGAATGGCCGCCACCGTCAGTGGTTGGTCCCGCTCCTCTTGACGTTGGCAATACCGACATTCCAAGACTGCACAGGGGCGGCGGGAGAGGGCGTCAGCATTAGCATGCAACCGCCCTGGTCGATGCTGGATCTCGAAGTCATACTCCTGTAGGGCCTCCAGCCAGCGAGCCACCTGGCCCTCCGGGTTCTTAAAGTTCAACAGCCAGGTAAGGGAAGCATGATCGGTGCGCACAAGGAAATGGCTGCCATGCAGGTACGGCCGGAATTGTCACAGTGCCAGGACCACTGCCAGCAGCTCACGCCGGGTCACACAGTAGTTCCTTTCAGCTCGGTTCAGAGTGCGGCTAAAGTAGGCTACTGCGCGCTCCACCCCTCCAACACTCTGGGACAGTACGGCGCCAACTCCCACGTTGCTGGCATCAGTGTCCACGATGAAGGGCAGTTCCGCATCTGGGTAGGCCAAAATGGGAGCCTCGGTAAGGTCAGTTTTTAGCTGGGTGAAGGCTCCGGCACACACGTCGTCCCAGTCAAAGGGCTGTCCCTTGTCAGTCAGTCGATGGAGGGGTTTGGCAATCGTGGCGAAGCCCCGGACGAAACGCCGGTAATAGGACGCCAGGCCCAAGAAGCTCCGCAGTTCGGTGACGTTGGCAGGGGGTGGCCAATTCTGGACTGCGGCCACCTTGGTGGGGTCGGTAGCTACCCCGTGCGCGCTGACCACATGGCCCAAGAACTGCGTTTCTCTTGTCAGCAGGCGACACTTGGCAGGGTTCAACCGCAACCCAGCCTGACGAATGGCTTCAAAGACCTCGTGCAGGTTACCCAGGGCTCGGTCAAAGTCGCTGGCATGCACCAGCAGGTCATCCAGGTATACCACACAACGACTCAGTGGTATTTCAGCCAGTACCCTCTCCATCAGCCGTTCGAACGTTGCTGGTGCATTACAGAGTCCAAACGGCATAACACGAAACTGCCACAGTCTCTGTCCAATGGTAAAGGCAGTCTTTGGTCGTGCGTCAGGGGCCAACTCCACCTGCCAGTAGCCACTACGCAGATCAAGGGAACTGAACCAGCTGGAGCCTGTGATATGGTCGAGGGCGTCATCTATGCGAGGGAGGGGGTAAGAGTCCTTCTTGGTCACCGCGTTGAGACGTCGATAGTCCACGCAGAACCGCCAGCTGTCATTCTTTTTTCGAACGAGGACAGCTGGTGTGGCCCACGGACTGTCAGAGGGCTCAATTACCCCAGCAGCAGCCATCTCCCTAACTTTGTCTTCTGCCACCTGTCGCTTGCCGAGGGCCAGCCAGTGAGGCCGCAGGCGGATGGGTTGGGCGGTACCGGTGTCAATGGAATGCTGAACCAACCCCGTCCGCCTACAGTCCTCATCCTTTGCTGCAAAGATATCTGCATAGTCCTCTAGGAGGTGCCTCAACTGGCCGCACTGCTGTTGGTCAAGGCCATCACTGCTGCGGCGGCAGAGTTCCCTCACCGCCTCAGACGTCTCTGCCGATGTATGGTTGGTAGGCTGACCTGGCATGGAGTCACTGGTGGCAGCTGTTTGGCAGCTGGCTTGCTGGTCTCTGACCTTTGTGTTCTTGTCTTGGCCAGCCTGGAGCGCCACAGTCTCCCCACCAAGGGTGATGGCTGCCCTCAGGACATCAACATAGGCACCCCAACGGGACAACAGGTCCAGGCCGATAATGCACGAGTCCTGAATATTGGCAAGCCAGAACTCGTGCTCCGCCTCCTGGTTCCCAGCCTGGATCCGCAGATGCTTCTTCCCCTTTGTAGCAGCCTTCTCCCCTGTCACCGTCACCAGGTTCGTGTCCGACTTTGCCCATGCGCCGGAGAACGTCCCCATGGTTCCTGGAAGGACGCCAGGACGCACCAGTGAGACGGTAGACCCCGTGTCTACTAGAGCTTGGCAGGGTTGGCCATCAAGCCAGCAGTCCAAATACAGTCCCCTAGTGTGGCCTACACGACCAATCAACAGTTCTTGGCTTAAGGGAGGGGCCAACGATTGGGGTGGCGGGCCCCTCACTGCGCCACCCCCCCGTCGTTTCCCGTCTGCTGTGGTGCTCTGGAGACTGGTGCTGGTGCTGGGCAGTCACGGGCAATGTGACCAGGTTCGTCACAACGATAGCACCGAAGAGTGGATCGAGGTCGACGGTTCCCAGCTGGGGCTGGCCGCCGCTGAAACTGCACCTGACAAACTGGCTCGGCCTCCTCACCCTCACAGTCGATGGCCCGGACGTGTGGAAGGGACAGCCGTGGGGCAGCCTGAGTGCAGAGCACCGCCTCTACCCGTACCGCTTCTTGAAGAGCCCCCTCCAGGGTTCTGGGCATGGTGAGACGCACATGCTGGCGTAGCTGCTCTGGCATAAGCCCCTTGAGGAATGCATGGAGAGCCAGCTCCCCTCTTGCAGCGGCGTCGAACATTGGATAGCCATGGCGGGCGTAGAGCTGGATATCCGCGGCGAAAGCCCCCAAACTCCCTCCCTCCTGGTGGCGACAGCTGGCTAGCCTGTCCCTACTCTGGTCAGGGAATGGTGGCTGCCCGAACCGCCTCTCCAAGGCCCCGGTCAAGGTCTCCAGGTTCCGCTGTTCTCCCGGGGTCAGATCCAGGAGCACCTGCAGCGCATTTCCCTCCAGCGCCAGGGCAAGATGAGTGGCGGCTTCCTCGCTGCTCCAACCACCATGCCACACTGCCAACTGGAACTGGGCAAGATATGGCTCCAGGAGCGTCTCTCCATTGAACTTGGGCACCTTCGCTGGTGTTCTTGGCATGGCAGTGGAACGGGGCAGGATGGCCCCAACATCCACCTGTGGGGACGCCCCAGGTAGGTCAGGTTGGATGTCCACAGCTATGGCTGTGTGTTCTGTGGTTCCACTCCCGGCCTCTAGGGGGCGACAAGGCCGTGGCACACTGGACCCATCAGCGTGGGACGACGTTCTTGCCCTGGAACGCTCCATCTTCAGCCTACGTTTCTCCAGGTGTAGCCGAGTCCTCTTAATGGTCTCTTCAAGATCAGCGATTTCTTCCTCCATCCTGCGTGGTTGCGCCATCCCACTTCTGACACCAATGTAACGATGGCGCTAGGGGTCTATATTGGAGTGGATGCGTAATGATTGGACGCAGAGAAGAAGACCTTTTTATCCTGTGTCCCATACACCGCTCGACTACAGGTTTTATTACTACACCACCAATCACATGTGAATGCCAACAACACGTCATTAACTCACATACAATTCACAGTTATGGCAACAACGATAACTTATAGTTACTAATATCCATACATCATCCACTGACAAACCTAATTGACAGAACAACAACACTCAACTCAAACATGCATACAACATTAACCAAACATGAAACAAGTATGTGAATTGCGCCACCCACAATCCTTTGCGCCAACAGCGCGAGTTAACACGTGACCAATCCGTGGATCGCTACAATATATTACAATAATTCTAAACGTGATGTATACAGTACAGTTTATATAAGGCATAGAATGTGCTGTCGTATGACTGGTAATTTGCTATGGGTGATAATAAGTCATATAAATGTAAATGTAATAAGCACTGGTGGACACTCTGCATTCATGAAAAAATGCAGCTAGATGGCACATCGGTTGGATCATGTCTGAGAATAATTCCCCTATGAGCTCACATGAGTTCTGAGTTCCATGAGCAACGCATGACAACCAGACAAGAAACCAGTCGATAGACAGCGGTTCACTGTATGTTTTCCCTCCAGCACGTTATGATTGAAAATATTGTGATTTGTCTCTAAGTGGAAGGGTGCTCTGAGACTCCTGTTGCGTTTCGGTGTCAAGGTGACTTTGCTCACGCTTCAAATGTAATTTTCAACAGTCTGGATAGTGTCTATTACCATTACTCTGGAGATTTGAATACGTTTACTCCAGACGAATCATATCTTAAAACATGATTACGCTTTTCTTAGATTAGCAGAAATATATCCCTGATATCTAATTTGTTGCCGGGAATAGCTGGCTTGTGTACCTCAGTTGTTATGGGCAGACATTGTGTGCTTCATTTCCAGACCAAACCTTATACGATTCGGTGAATCCCGACGGGATAAAGCCATCCTTTCTTACACGTCACAGGGTTTATTTGCCCAAATACCGGCAGCTGCAGCTTATTTTCCTTTGAGCCAAAATAGAGTATTAGTTTGTATTCCACAGAGGGAGATATCCATCCTTGTTACAGAGAGATAGGAGCTGCAATAGGAAGCTTTATGAGTTTCCTGTCCAAAGAACGGCTGCCATTACTCAAGCCATGCCTGTGCTGATCTCAGCTCTCCAACACTGCTCCAATACTGCAGTCCCCTATGAATGAGAGATGGAAATAAAGGAAAAAAAAACTTGTAGTCCCTTGGCTATCTGCCCTCTGTGTTTGGGCACTGAGAAGTAAAAAGTTATTTGGAGACCCACATGCCAGCTGGAGTGCTCAAAAGGCCTCATTCAACCCATGAAAGAGTTTGTCCTTACATTCCACTCCGAAAGTGAAAGCACAAACTTTATTTTGACCTTACTGCTGAACGAATTTGATTTGCTCTTTGTTGGGCGCCAAGTCATTTTCCTGGAGGTCACATGAAGGACCATTCGACGTAGTTAATGTTTTATGAACATGGTCGATGTTCGGTTAACTAGACAAACCTTCAGGTGATAGGATGGATACAGTACCTCTCGCATTTCTATACAAAACCTTCACTAGATAGGGGATCTAGGACTGCTGATCGATATCGTTGTATCGCTGTTACCACAATGAAAACAGTTCCCCTAATTACATACTTTAGCATGGATCTTACAATCAATTCTGTCCCTGACCCGGGGTTAATACAGACAAGCCCACTGAATTCATTAACTGTATTTCTATCTTCTAATTTGATCAAAAAAGTTTCACGCCAGCCGAGTGCACGCTAATGAAGTGGACATGAGAAGAACCTTTGGCGTTTTGTCGTGGTCTTGGACTCTGAACTCCATTCATTAAAACTCACTTTGTTGAACTTTTCAAAATGGCAGCCACGATTCAGTCTCTTCTTTTTAATCATAATGCTGTGAATGTAAATGAAAGAGGTGTCCGAAAAGTATTTGATCGTATATTTAATTGGAGACATGCAATGAAATTGAGGGTGCAGGTTTACATTATCCCAATATTATACAAGGTAAGACTCGGGGGCTGTTCCTGACAGTGTCTCTCCAGACAGAAAGGCACGTCTTTGCTCTGCTTTACTGGAATCACCATGAGGAGAGCGGGCAGGGAGACAGACTAAATCTGTTAGCCTTCCCTGTCACTTCCCCATTAACTCCACCACCATCACATCTTCTCGAGCCTGAGGATCCTCCATGCCGGATCCCCCAGAGGATTCGGACCAGAACGAGACGTTCTCATCTTCTTGTTATCTGTTTGGGGGTTTTATCTTCACTTTATCCCATGCCTCTTACAATTTCTCATTACCACAAGAAAACCTTTTGCGTTCCCGTTTCGTGTATTTGGGAAGATGTGCAGTCGTGGCAAATTGAAGGCAAAATGGAACACACCGGTTGTGATTAGTCATGTGAAAATGTCTTGTTGATTCGGGGAAATCGAATTTGTGAGTACCAAAACTCTTTTTATCACACGTCCTGAAAATTCAAAGCTAACTGGCCAAACACGGGGATATTGTGAAGATCCGCCAGCGAGATTGCCAAGCTTTGATTACACAGCAAAATTAAACAGGTTACAACAAAGGAGTTCCTTTGAACTGCCATCTGATTCCCCTTTGAAATTCCTGAGATAAGGCTGCTGCAGGTGGTCTGTCCCAGGCTCCAGAACTCTCTAACCATCCCCCTCCCCCCCCGCCCCCCTGTCCTCTTAGAAAGCACTGCAGTATGCCACACAGCATGTCCGTGATGTAACATGGCCTTGACCTGGAGACTTCACCTGCTGCCACTCCAATAATAATACACTCTGTGTTTGGCCTTTAGACCGCCCCCCTGGCGCGTGACATTGAAATCATAACAGTCCAGCACGTAGCAGGCGCCCTGTGCTTGCCATCTGCCCCACATCCGAACACACACAAACACACACACACACACACACACACACACACACACACTACACACACGGACACACAAGCGAACCCACACCCATGTATTCCCACCCTCCCACCGACATATGGACACCCGGACATAAACAAACACACAGAAGTAGGCAGTCTCACACACGCCACACGCCCAAACACAGACACGCACACATGCGTGCACAAACCAGAGTCGAACCCACACACATCCAGAGCCTTCTCCTCAGATAGGAGACTGCCAGATGTGCTCTGTGGCCCCTCACTGTAGTTTGCGGTGGGGATTAGCGGGGTTATTGGAGCTGACAGGAGAAGCTGTGGGCCAGATTGCTCCATCAGGGAAACACAATGTGGTTATCCCCTGGACACTCTCCTCTCAGCGCCTCCACTTCCTGCGCTCTCGGCCTCATCTAATCACCAGAGTACAGAACATTGTGGTCATATTCTAATAGACTTTTCCAATAATAGGTTATCCCTTGGTGCGGGGGTGAATGTTTGCCTATTACTCTCATTACTGGTTCAAGGTACTAAATCACCAATGGTGCCTGTCGGGTATGATTAGGAATGGCGTTTTATGTACTGCAACCTTCGATTCTATGCTCCGGATGCTTCCGGAATGCATGAGTGAATGTTGTCCATGATCCCATTTTGAGTCGACCTCTCGTTAAACCTGACCGTGGGTAAACCTGCCCTTATCACCAGGGTCTGGTTTGGTAATGGTTGAGTAGGTTTATCACAGATTCTAGCTCTCCAGTACGGCATTAGTTCTCATGGGATTGTCAAGGTAGCTTTTCTTGTTGTTGAACGGCCGCTTGTTTGTCGACCGTTGTGTGGCTTGGTTGGCATGAGGCTGGCACTTGAAGTGGTTGTATTCTTCCAGTGAGCAAACAAAGGAAGTAGTGTTCTCATAAAAGTATTACGTAATGATCGGCAAAGGGTGTCCTCATTTAACCCTTACCTTCTCCACTCAGATAAGGTTTCTGCTTCTCGACACTGCAAAGTTCAATCTGTTATTGCCAGTCCTCAAAACCCACTCCATCATGTAAGACAAGTGGTCTGTGTGTCTCCAATACACACCATCCTGCTGCTGCAGGAACAGGTCCTCCTTCACTTCAGCACCGGCCTGTGGACAGCTCCTCAGTCAGCCCTGTTGAACCAAAACTCCAGGCAAATAAATAGAAAATCACCCTCCATTGTAAATTGTTTTACTTAAAAATGACTTCCGAAAACAGGTTCCGTCGCAGGTTACTTGACTACTCTTGTCCATATTGAAAGCCTAAAGTACACTACTGGACTCCTTCAATTATTCATAAGGGATGAATGGTTTCGTCTGTTTCCCGCTGATCTAAAGGCGTATGGTAATGTGCTCAGCACAGGGGCCTTGAGGATGGCGATTGTACTCTCCAGCACTTTCTACCAGGGCTGCGAGTGACCCCCCTCGTGCAGACATTGATTGCTCTCATGTCAGCCCCCCCCCCTCGCCCCCCCCCCCCCCCCCTCCCCCTCTTACTCCCATGTCTTGGCCACTGTGGGGGCCTCTTTTTTAATGATTCCTGTCTATCTCAAATCCCCTCTGACTTTCCCTCTGGGTTACCAGTTCACAGCGCTCTTGGTGGAAGCCATTCCAGGCCAGTCATGATTTAAGCTAGAGAGCACCCAGACGGCCATCTAGGTGGTTGTTAGGGGCTGGAGGAAGGACGCCTCAGGCGGAGGCGGGGTCACCAGATGGTCTTCAGGGTGGCAGACCTCCATTACTGGTCACAGGGTTTCCAATGATTGCTTCCTGGTTGGTAAAAAAAAAAGAAGAGATTTAGAGAGAGAGAGCGGATGAGCTATGGACACGCCGGCTTTCTTCTTTACTGATGTGCAGGTAGCGCGATAACGATGTCTATTTCTGTCAGTGTGCGTTACACTCGGTTTTCGGAGCCGATCGTCAAGGATATGTTGGGTCTGCGGTTTCGATGATCCTGTCAGCCCTCCTGGAAATGAGAGGTTCTCTTCCACAGCCATGTGTTTTTGTCTTTCATGCAAGCACCTGCAGACAAATAAATAAATAACGGATCCAACAACACACACAGGCTTCGGTTAACACTTCCAATGCTGGCAACCAGAAGTTGTGTTTTTTTGTTTCCCACGTCCCAAGTTTGAATGCAAACCTGCACAAACAACACGGTGGCTCGTTTGAAAGAGCACGAAACGGTTTGCGAGTAAAATAAAGGAGTAGGCGGGTGTAACAAAACAAATACCTGCAAGGCATCTCAGGCACAGCGGCAGATGGTTTATTGAGTGAAGAAATGAGTGTTCATTAGCAGGAGGTCGTTATCCGCAAACGAATCAAGCGGATGCATTAAGGGTGGGGGGGGGGGGAGACTCGGCGGCTGGTGTACAGCTGTGTTTGGGATTGTGAGGGGAAGCCGGTCTTTACCCTTCGCCAAGCTCACACACCGGAACGAATGTGTGAGATGCAGGAATGCAACAGAACATTATGGATGCATGCATCACTTCCAGAGCAGTGGTTTTCCCAAAGGGTGGGTGGATGGGGAGGGGGCCGGCGGAGAAGGCATAACGCCATTACATCGCTGGAGGGCATTGATGATCTTATATGCACACAAGCTGCAGGGATGAATTAATAACGCAGCCGTCTCGGTTTATCGTGGGTCAATCAATACAGCAAATGATCCTCATTCGTTTGATGACTGTCCTTACGTAAGTGTATCTGCTGAACAGGGCTATTAGATTTTCAATCACAAGAAAATTGAGATGCCTTTGTGGGTTGGGACGTCCCCCAGAGAGACGGAGCCTTCCCTGCCCTCCCAGCACCAGGGCCCGAACACTGCCTCCTTGGCCAGGTTGTTGGAGGCCACTTTGGGCTCAACGTCGAGCCAGAGAGCCATAGAGCCAGAGAGAGAAAGAGAGAGAGAGAGAACGAGAGAGAGAGAGAGAGAGAGAGAGAGAGAGAGAGAGAGAGAGCGAGAGAAAGAGAGAGAGAAAGAGAGAGAGAGACAGAGACAGAGACAGAAGAAGTAAGTAGCCAACACATATACCCTTGGCTGATAACTTGGTGTTGTATGCCATGCCTCATGTCCAAGCATGTGAGACTGACCTTGCTGAAGGTCAGGGTGACCAGGGACAAGGCTATTGGATGAACTGTTTGTTTTTCTTGTTGATTAAAGTGCACGTCAGTGCTAATTCATTTATTTCTGTCTAGTATCCCGATGCATCTCAGAAGTCTGACTTTTGCGTGTTGAGTCACAGGGTCTATTATGTTACGTGTTTCAGAAAAACATTCTTAAAGGCAGCTCATGTGGAATTTGTGGTTGTTTGTTTCTGGAAGGAAGGATTTCGAAATCCAAAACAGGCTGTATCATCTCTTTTCCGCCCTCCCAAGAGACATGCACAGTGTTAAAGTAGCACATGCTGGAATGGTACCTGTCAAATTGCATGTATTTGTTGGAGAGGAACACTTTGACATCATTGTGACTGCTTCCTTCCTGGTCTTTCTATTGCTGTCAATCACAAATGGACATTCTCGTGTAATTCTTTGTGAAATGGTGACTTACCCTGAAAAGTCAACGTGCTAGGTTGTTCTTCTGGCTGCTGAACAGTAGATACTTGTTACCTTCAAAGAAAATGGAATCCCACCAAATAAAACAGTTTAGCACAAAATACTGGTTAGAAAGTTGAGGTCAGATTTGACCATCCTTTTCACACAGCCATTGAGGCTTATAAAAGTAGTGAATGGCAAGCAGCTAGTCAGTTTTACCTTAGTAAGATGTTTTGGGTCAAATATAGAGCAGTAAACATATGCTGTTTCAGCACAAATGAATGGCTTTATTTGCACCACGGGAAGACTGTGCTATAATCAAACCGATTACGCACAATGAATGCCTCCTAAATGGCCTCAGTTGTCAAAATGAAATGCCTTCAAGACATTTATATCAGCACTGCTGCTTGTAATAGCCTGGCATGTGTAAGCTTGTGACACACTGATTACTCTCTTTCAAGGAGTGTTTCACCTCCATAAAAATGAAAACCCTCTGACATTTGCAAAGCACACCGTACTATTCATGAGTTTGGACAGACAATGTCAAAGAGTTGCTCTTTCTTCAATATTCCTCCATAATCTTAATCTCTAAAGTATTCCACTTCTTTGTCCCTGTGGAAAATAAACCATGTGTGGTTTTGCAGCTTTAAGTGGAGCAGCTGAAGGATGCTTAATCCGGAAGATTAAGCAACTAAAACTGAGCAACTAGAGTCCATTTATATGTCCCTTCCTGCTTTTTTAAAAAATTATTAACGAGGTACATTCTCTCCCAGGCTTTTCATCACCCCTCACATCAGTTCCAGCCTGTTGTCTCCTTCAGAGAACAAAGCCGGGGAACCTGGCTTTCACTCCTGCAGATATTTCCAGTCAGTGTGTTGTTCATCCCTGGTTGGAGCAGAAGAGTCAATCTTTGATTGAGGTTGAGGCACCCGACTATTCACTCTCACAAGCACCCCACTGTCTTCTCTTTGCCCGTGGTTGTTCAAGCTGAACTTTGCCCTATGCGGTTCTTGAACATTGATTTTCTTCAATTTGGCAACGCAGAGATCCGTGTAAGTTTACAGACACAGGAGACAGACGACCTGAAGCCCATAAAGACTGCATGAATTATTTAGCTAACATAGTAACTGCAAATTTCCCATGAGTCTCGTCACACCCAACACCTCCATCACTTGCACGGTCAGAACAGTTCCTGTTAGAGAACAGTTTCCCAGCTTAGAATGTCATCGGATTTACGATACATCCATCTGTAAACTTTCGCTTTCTTCAACACTATACTGTATATGGACAATGTTCAAGGTATTCCTGGCGGCATTCTTGTCACGGCCCATCTCCTTTTCCCATGCCCTTACTTTTGTTCTTCCTCCTCGGGAAAAAAAAAATCATCTTACGCTTAGTTGGTTGAGGGAAGTACTTACATCCTGGGTCACCTGAGGCCTCCCATGTGAAGCCTTCCTGGGGCCTCTGTCTGCCTCCTCTTTGCATCGCTTCCTCGGTAAAGATGTGTGAACAGTTTCCCGGCCTCAGGCCTCCGCTATTGACGTCTCCAGAGGAAAGCTAGCGAGGCGCTAACAGGCACTGAAGGTACACCCTCAAAGCTCAGGTCTTCTCATCCATGGCCTCACCTGAGACGCTTTTCTCCCGTGGCTAACGAGCAGCTTGGGTCGGTCTCTCTCTTCAAAGCGTCGGCCCTGTCACGTCAGCGGTTTTCAGGCCCGATCAACACTGTCCGATGTGTGTTTTTTGTTTGCGTCACCTTAACTTTTGACTCATTCTTTAGCTGCGCTCCCAGTTAGCACAGACGTTAGCTCTTGATCGTTATTCGGGATTGATCAAGTGAACCGGATTTTGAAACCTTCTACGTCTTCAACTGGTTACAAGACATTCACCACGTTGTTGCGACGCGGTGTGCTCGATACACATTGTTATCTGAGGAGCTATATTCTTCAGCTGCTTTTCTCAACAAACCGATTAAACATCTTGCATGTTTCACTTCATTCAGTCCATTTACAATGACGTGTTTTCGAGTGAGGCGACACTTCCTGTGTGGTGGTGAGTGTCTCTGTTTCAGCTCCCAGGATCTATTGCAGTAAACCACTCCAGCGCCTCTCCGCCAGCGCCTCTCCTCCAACGCGCAGCAGCGATGGCCCTGTTTCTAATGTAGGCCAGAGTGTTCCTGTGACGAGCCTCTCCCCGGCAACGACAGGAGCCCTCACCCCCAAAATGGTGCCCCGCCGCACTGCGAGTCGATCTGCTTTGCATAATGGAGGAGAACCACGAAGACAGGCGGTCTCCGTGGTCTATTTCCCCTTCTCTCTTTTCTTTTTTTTCCCGAGCTGGAAAACGCACTCACCCCGTTAAGTGACTCCGCTGGAATCCAAGGCGGCGATGACTGAAGTCGTTTGGCCCGGAGAGCGTGGTCGTTGGGGTTTTTTCTAGCCTCCGCCGCTTGCCCGGGGGACGGGGGACGGTGGCTTGGCCTGATTAAGGGGGGGTCAAGCCTGCTTAGCTGGCTCCATAGACGGGGGAGCCAGGAATGTGACCTGAGATGCTGGGGAGATGCTAGTGAAGTAGAGCCAGTGTGTGAGACATCTGCTCTGCGGGCTCCTGCGGGACCTGATTTGAAAGTCTGATATCCAATGACACTCTTCTGTGGCCCAGACGCCCTTCATGAGAAATGTATGGCCCCGTGGCCCTGCCTTCCTGGCTGTAGAAAGTCATAAATAAACATTGCGATTTTCTTTGAAAGTGCTATAAAAGTTACATTAGAAATGTTAATCGCTCTGGTGACAAGATGGCCTAGGAAGTGTGTTTGCCGGATGCTCTGTGGCATTGAGGAAGAGGGTTAGGGGGTCGATTTTGGAATGTTACTGAAACTTGAGATACTTATTGAAACGACACATCCAACATTTGAAACGTTGAAAACTTTTTTCCTTTTTTCCAAAAGCTAGAAAGAGAGAGCGGTGATTGAATTGATTCTAGAAACCCAGGGAGAGGACAGGAATGGCCGGCGGTCTTCCAGTAGAGATTCTCTAAACCAGAGATTTATTGGACGGAAGAGATGTCTGTCTCCATGGAGACAGGTTACAGTTTTTGTTATGTGGTTTACTGACACAAATCGATTAATTAGCCCCGCATTGTCAGAGATGGTCTGAATGAGTCAGGTAGATGGAGATCGATCAATTTGACATGAATCACCTCAAGAGAAGGCTTACTTTCAACTCACCCAAACAAGGCTGGGTTTTCAGTACATTAAGGATGTTTGGCTGAATCTCTGAAGATTGTACAGCGTGACGACAGCACAAGCTTCATAAAAAAACAGATAGAGGAAGTCCATTGTTTAGACAGTAGTCTTTACATGTCATTTGATGAATGCATACACCTGTTAACTCATCAACATATCACTTCAATAACATCGACTTGAGCAAGTGTGTGACTTATGAATGTCTCAAAACACACAGTTGGTCGCTCCATAACATTTATCATGGCACACTGAGGTGTTGAACGCAGCCCAGCCCCAGCGGTATGCTAATGGAAGCTTGGGTAACATAATGAAAATGGAAGATAACCTTCACTCCACGATCGATATGTTTGTTCTCTGCAACACAGGCAGCCACTTACTCCCACTCTACATCTCTGTAGTCTTGTCAGGGTAATTGTCTACTGTTTTAACCTGTGGCCACTCTTGATTATCATGTAGAGAGTGATACACTCTTTGTTGCTTATTTAGAGAGATAGGTCTGCAAGGGACTGCGGGCCACTCCTTCTTAATCGCTTTCGCTCTCTCCTTCTCTTTTCTGTTTCTGTCTCTCTGTTTCTCTCTCTGTTTCTCTCTCTGTTTCTCTCTCTGTTTTTCTCTCTCTCTCTCTCTCTCTCTCTCTCTCTCTCTCTCTCTCTCTCTCTCTCTCTCTCTCTCTCTCTCTCTCTCTCTCTCCCCTCCCTCCCTCCCTCCCTCCCTCCCTCCCTCCCTCCCTCCTTACTCTCCCACCCCCTCTCTTTCACAGACAGTACTTAATTCTCTTGGATGCCTTGTGTTTATGGTCGAACTCTGATCACATCAGGCGAGCCCCTCCTTCGCAGTAGGTGCTCACTCAGCTAATCACCTTGGCATGGTGAGCTGGGCACATCGTGCCAGGGCCCAAGTGTTTTAATAATTCCAACCCGAGCCAGGCCTGGTCATTCCATTGTGCAAACAAAGCAGACAGAACGAGAGAGAGAGAGAGCGAGAAACAGAGAGACAGAAAGACAGAGAGAGAGAAGGGGAGAGAGAGGCCCAATTCATCCGTCTTTCTTCCCCTTTCTTTTCCCCTCATTAGGACTGCATTTGTCACTTCGAGTTTCATTTTCATACGAGTATGCTTCCATTATGTCCATGTGTCTGCGTTCTCCTTCAGCTTTTTATATTGCCTTCGATTCTCAGTCTGTCACTTCATAATGGAGTGTGCTTTGTCCATCTACTTGCCAAGTGAAGATTCAAATGTGAAAGCAATTCCCAGTGCCTCTCAGAGGATGGCTTGACCCATAAACATAAATCCAGCATAATTGCTTTAGAATCACATGCCACTTGTTATTCTGAGGCCTCCCCCCAATGCCACAGAGACAATTCATTAAACACTGTGTTTTGTTACCGTCCGTTTTTGTCTTTCAAATTCGGAAAGTGTCATTTCCCCCCTCACGCCTCCAAAATAGCTGCTCCTAGCGCGAGTTTCAGAAGCCGGTTCAAGTTTTGAGCCCTCAGCAAACAGACGGTGCCACAGAAGTGAAGGTGACGGATAAGCTTGGGACGCACGTCACACAGGTGCCTTATGAGCCTCCTCGATTGTCAATCCTTTGATAAATAAGCCCCCCATGTCTGAAGGTGTGTCTTGTGTAGGGCTTATTAAGTGCGGGAAAAAAAGCAATATTTCAGCTCTCGGAGCCAGCGTGGAGAGAGCCCAGAGCTCTCGTACAGTGGAGAGGATGTGTCAGGGCTGACAGGCTGCTTATTGCTTCGGGGGGGGGGGGGGGGGATTTGGGGTGGGGGGGGGGTTGTGGTAGATGGGTAGATGGGGGAGATGTTCAAGGAGAGGGGATGTAACCCCTCCCCCCTCTCCCTGGGGTGAGCTGAGGGGGAGGCTTTGAAGAGAGCTGCAGAGGCTAGGGCCTACGGGGTAAGGGCACGTTTCGCAGCGGTTTATCTGCACGCGTGCGCTGGCGTTCGTGTGCCTGCGCGTGTCTCTGGGAGCAGCTCTTACAGTAAGCGCAAAGGGGGGAAACCGCAGGAGTTAGATTGGCGATTCTCATCCCCTCACCAGGAGTGTCTGAACCTCGATACTCACAGAGGTTCCAAGGCAAGAATGCAGAACCCTGTCAGAGTCTAAAACGACGTGTGTCTACCTGATGAGGGGGCTTCTGGAAAAACACTGGCATGACGCCGCTCAGACTTTCCAGGGTTCTCGCACACGAGCTCAAGTAAAGTTTCCCTGCCACAGCTGTTGCCCAAAGGCTCCCTGCTGTTGCGTCGCGCCCAAACAGCTTTTTGCCAGGAGTTTAACGACAGGATTCGAGGAATGGCTCCCCGCCCTTTCAAGACGACAGCGCGGCACATGTAAGATGAAGGATCGTGTTTTATTCATCCGACGGAGGAGGCCGCTGGCCCCGACGAGGAGACACGGCGCGTGGCACACGCTCTCAGTGTGGGCGAAGGACCTGACTGGATCGCGATTGAAATCCGACGAGTCCAAGTGACAAGTGCTTGGTTCTGTCGTTTGGAGAGAGGGTAGAGCTACTCCCCTGTGTCAACAGGTATAGGGCCTTCAACCCAGCTCTCTGAGGGGAGGGGGGGGTGGGGGTGGTGGTGGTAAGAGAGATGCTACGCACAAAGGAAGGCCAATTAACACCTACTCACACAATGGAGCCAAGCAGCAGCTAAGCTAAGCTAAACTAGGCCTGGACACACATTCACCAAAGCTGCCGGGACTGGCTGGAGACAAAAAGCTCTAATATAATACAGCTGGCTTATGTAACGTCGCGGCATGATTCAGAGAGTTTCTCTCCACAATAGGGTATTTACAAAAAGGTGGCTGCTCGCGCATTCATTATGTAAACCTCGTCTGTGTGTGTGACCTTGTCTCTCTGAGTTTTATCTATTCATTTTTGGGTGAGACGGATCGAAAGAAAAATATGCAACGTGAAGTTTCTTCTGTACTCGGAGCAGTGTTGTTGGACAGCATCAGAGGTGATTCATCCTTCCATCTATAAACCAAGCACTACCATGAACAAGGCAGCCACCCCCAGGGGAAAGCCTCCTACACAACGAACACACTGTGTCTCACTCACTCTCTCTCTCTTACACGTACACACACTCATACACACACACACACACACACACACGTGTGGGCCGAAGTGCACTGAGGTGCAGTCTCTTATGTTTTATATGGAACTGCAGCAGTGGCACACTACGCCTCCACAGCCTGACCTTACTTGCTGTTGTTCACACTTCCCTAGTGTGTGTGTAGGTGTGTGTGTGTGTGTGTGTGTGTGTGCGTGCATGTGTGAAATGTGGGTTTATTTTAAGTTTGCGTCAGGTTGCTTGCATTTCCTGCAAAAATGCTAGAGGCTATTTAAGGAAGATGAACCTCAAAACAAATACAGATAGAGTTTCTTGCGTTGATCATTTTTACTATTCTTGACAACGATTTTTTGGGTTCACGGTTTGTCGGGGAATAGGTGGGACTTCAAGGCCACGTTACAAAGGCACAGAATGTATTTACACATTGTTGCCGTGCAGTCAACGTGTTCTCTGAAACATTCTCAACAGTGCTGGGAGGATGCAAGGAGATCAATCCACCCCACATGGTAGCCTCCCAACAGGTATTTTATATTGGGTAATAATCACTCATTGTTTTTGCGTCCACAACCTCTTATTAAATTGAGATGGATATTCAATTTTCTCTCTGTAGCAGATATAACTAGAATTATGGCTTCTGCCAAAACCGAACCGTGCTGTTTACTTTGTGGAATGATTCTGGTATGAAAATGTATTGATAATGCATTAACATTTTGTTGAGTGGGAGATATTAGAGTGAAGCATAGCAGCTGAAAGAAAAAGGGAGGGAATTAATTTGGCATCTGGGGTTGGAATGGCCACAGTGAGTTATTTAGTTTGGAAATAGATACTGGATTCTCTTCTTCAAAAGATTCTTCATCAAGTGGTGAGGCTACAGATTGGCCTAATCTAAAACACACAATCAGCCCAGATGGAAATTAATTAGAATGAATTCTTTTCACCAGTTGTAAGACTTTGGGTGGACTGCTGTTGTGGGACTTGGACCCGGGAACCATCAGATGCCTGATGAGGAAGACAAGAGGATGGAACGGGTGTTCAAGACCGCCGAATGTTACTCACAAAGGATGAATGTAATACACATGAGGGGGCACCAGTCTTGTCAATAAAAAAAGTCTCTTCAAAAAGTGGCCTTTTCCCCCTGTGTAGAGGAAGTGTGTTATAAGTGTGTTAATAAGAATGTAGTAATAAGTCTCTGGTCCTGGGGCTTGTCTGAAGCAGATTACTTCTACAACATGATTTAGTCCAGGAGTGTCCAGGCCTGTTCTAATGACTTTGCGTAGAAGATTGAGCCTCTTCGGCTTTCTCGGAAAAATTAATTATGACTTTGGCTGAAAATCTTACTTGGAGGTCACGGTCACAAAGTAAAAAGCTCCTTTGAAATCAACCAGTGATACAACACATAACAAATTAATGCAAAAGCAATTATTTGACTCAGCAGTTTGTACCAATTTCTTCTGAAATGAGGTTCTTGACACTGCATTCCTGCCACTGGAAATCATTGTTATGTGTGAAAGTACCATTTTCTCCACTTACCAGAAGCTAAAGTTATGGAGATGAGAGCTGAATTGGCGTGACATGTAATCACTCTTTAGATCAATTGTGTTTGCCTACACCTGACTTTCTTAAAAACATTTGATTTAAAAGCTTAATATTTATATGGCAAAACTTTTCTTCCTTTTAATAAAATCATTGTTATGGAATATTCTTTATTTTTTTGCGTGAATGAATATGATGAAGGTGGCCATCCCTTAATTATTCGTCTGGGACTGCATTTGTTGAGCCAATCAAACAAGACTGGATTGCGATTTTATATGAGGGAAAATAATCCAAGGGGAAAGATGCAGCCTAACCAGTTAGTTCTGGGCTCTGTTTGTGATTGGCAGAAGCTTTATTACTAATCTGACTGGGCATTAGTGAGTCTGTCTCCGTTCTGAGAAGGAGGATATTAAACAGATTTCAACAGAGCGGACTGAACGGAAATGGATGAAAAGTAATTGGCTCTAGAAAGAGTCAACACAAGTTGCTTTGTTGAAGTTCCTGCTCGAGAAAATATGAAAGTTCGCCCAAATCGATCATTCATAAAAAACTAAAACACTTTTAACCAATAAACCGTCAATTCGTCTGACGTTACGTGCGAGGCGTTCGGACCGAAGCGCACGCGTTTATTGGCGCACGCTCAGACGAGCGGCTCGTCTGATGGGATCAGAGTTCAACCAGAAACACGAAGCATCCGAGAGAATGAAGTGCTGTCTGTGAAAGAGAGGGGGTGGGAGAGTAATCAGGAGGGTGGGAGGGAGTCTTCGATTTACACTGACCCTAGAGTTTGACTGTTGCTTTGTTTCTCGGCGCACAGTCCACTGATGCAGCTCTACATATCCCACAGACCAGGGCACACTGGGGCCAACATGGTCCTATACCAAGACACAGGCTCCCTGACTGATGCAACTGATTTACTGTGGCTGGCACCTGGTTCTACCCATCAGGCAGAAACACAGTCCATTTTAAGTTTAATGTACCAAGTGTATAACTGGCATACCACCACCAGTCTTGTATGCTATCCAACCGAGGTAGGTGGGTGTGCATGATTAACTCTAAGTGCCAGAAGCTGGACTGTACAGTTACAGCATAATAGCCAAAAGGGGCATAAACTGCATAGGGCCGGGCAAACCTTAGACGTGCTTGGATGGCCATATTTCTCCACCCATTCCAAAGGGTCCGTCACATTGTCAAGCCTTTATGTCCTCTGTGCTGCTCTGGTACGTTTAGTATAGATTCAATGTTGCCATTATGGAGGCACTGCGTGCAGACATTTGTTTGTACCGCAGCGCTGGGATCAGTTCTTGAGGAGTGTCGCGTAGAAGTCGGAAGACTCTGAAAGCCAGGTTGTTTGAGAGAAAGACAAGGGTTGATATCCTCTCAAGAATCAACACGTGACATTCCGGCCTTTTCTCTGGGACTCTTTGGAGCCGCCAGCCCTCTTATTCTTCCGGAGGTAGACAGTGTGCAACGGCCTAGTTGTAATGGAGCAATCACAGTTAAATCTCCCTCCGCCTCTCCTCCGATGATGAAGAGCACTACAGCATGATGGGATGCCCCTAGGAGCTTTCGGGGTTACAGAGCTATTCCCTGGCTGCGTGTGTGTCTGTCTGTCTGGTGTGTGTGTCTGTGTGTGTACCGTACGATTTGTGCGTGCTTCGAGTGCGTGTCTGTATCTCCTTGTCGCCTCTCTTCAGAGATGCGCTGAGAGCAGGCCTGCCCGCCGCCCAAAACCACTGGGAGCATCTCATCCTGTTTTGAGCAGCTCCAAGAGTCTTTGGCTGAGGACAGTGTGAGGCTTGTGGAGTTTCTCCAGGCTGGGAGGAGAGCCACCCTCAATCTGCTCTGTCCCCGAGGTGCTCCCTGTAACAGACCTATCTGTCACGGAAGACACGGAGCCCGCAGCACCACCCGCGTGACAGCCATCGGCTTGAAGTGGAAAACCGAGGAGCCTTGTTGCTCCGCAGTTGTTCTCTGCGGCTATCCGGTATTGTGAGCAGTGCTTAGACAGCTGTCTGGGAGGTGGCACAGGCCACGGCTGTGGACTACGTGGAATCTCTGGCAGGGACAGGCAGGGTGTCGGGTGTGAGATCAGCAGAAAGCAGGGTGTGAGAGGGTGACATCATCACGGCGCTTGTGGGCCTTCAAATCAGGAGGAGATCAGGGACCCTGACGTTTACCGACCAGTGTTTCAGCACTTCTATTCGGCCAACACTACGAATGATACTCACAGTATTTGCTGCTATTTCAAAGGAGATCTTATGGTAATGAGTACGGAAATGAGCCCATAAGGTATTGGGCATGCTTGCAATGGAAGCATGTAGTATGACACGTTTTAAATGGAGAATCGTGGGTTGGACTAAATGTACTGGAAATATGTAGCATCAATATTGCCATTTTAACTGATAGTTATATACCCACAGCATATGTGAGCTTATTTGTGCACCCTCTATAGAGGGTCATGGCCCAAAACGCTCATCAAGCTGTGAAGGAACCGATATCTCCTCTAGGACTCTCTTTACATACATTAGCATATGTCTACTGCTCTTTAGCGGCTGATTCCGTAACCATGGCGACTCCCAGCCCTCCATTTGTTATTTACTATCTCATAAATATGCAATTTGTTTATGCCGACGGCAAGACAAAGTGTCTCTTTTCCTGTAATTGGCGTATCCTTGTTTATCTGTACATGTCACGGTTGTCACCTGTGTGATTTTCATGCTTTTAAGAACCTTCAAGAAGGTAGACTGTTGTGAAAGCACTTCATATTTTTTCCAAATGAGACAGAGTTAAAAAAAATAAAGTGTAGTATCTCCAAAATGTAACATGAAGAAGCCTAAACTTTTATTGCCTTACAGTTGAACTGGATTTAGCCTTAAGAAAGCACATTGAAACAGCACATCTTGTTTGCTATTGGAATGTATCTTGACTGTCCTCTCTGTACACAAAACATTGACTGTCCCTCCAATAAGGATGAATAGAATCACTGTCGAACCTGGTTGAATGGAAAAGGCAGAGAAACCCATTCATCCACTCGGCTGTATAACCCCCGCACCTCAACTCGCTTATCTGCTGAGAAAGCCATTTATGGCCAGCACATCCATGAGTGGGGTGGCGTTGCCACGGCAACCCGCTGCGCTATGAAGGTTTTTTCTCCACTCCGAAACATTGTCAAAGGTCAAGGTGTGCGCCGCTAAACATCAACATCATGTTCAGCTCCGCCTGGGCTGTAGCTGTTAGCAGCGCTCGGCGCGCTCAGAGGAACACGGTGCTGTGATAACTCGGGCTTTTGTTCTGTATGTAAGGAACACGCCGCGCTCCTCACCTCTGAACCCGGCTCTGCCGACGCACTCCGCAGCCTTTCGAAACCGTCCCGGGCCAAAGCAGCTGACAAGAGTACGACGATTAATGACGCCCCGTAATTTAATGTAACGTAGCATCGATAACGAGCGTCCGGTGAGAGCGACGCTGCAGCTGTCAGTGCGGCCCCTGCTCAGTCTCCCCTGGCTGCCTGCTGAAATAACCACGGCACGCTGCACCCAGGCCTCCAACTTCAGTCCCTGGCAGTGAGCAGAGCCAAATATACACTGACACCCAGATATTGCCACATGCTATAAACAGTAAGGGCCAGGGACTGAGAGATGTCACATCCCTTCCACCCGCTGTCAGAGGCACTTACGGCCAGCTCGCAGCCATCATCTGTCATCCCGATGCTCCCCCGACGCCCTCCTCGACAGAGCACTCCGCGCCCGACACGTGGCCCCGCCGCTGAGTAAATGGAAAGTGTCGAAACTCTCGAGTGGCCTTGAAGCAAGAGAACTGATTTGAGCGCTCATCTGTAAGGTGTGCCGTCTCGATCGCAATGTTATTTCGGTGGATTTGCACGGGGTCTTTCGTTGCGTAGGGTGGCCCCAAAAGCGTTTTGTTTTTCGCCATCGTATCTGATATCTCATGCCAAGAGTCCTAATATAGTCAAAACCACTTCTTCTTAACGGTAGGAGTTATCGTTGGACCGTTTCCTGGCTCTCCTGGCATTTTTTCCCTGAGTAAACAATGTGAGCCCAGTGCATCGTGGGAGGAGGACGGGAGTGTGGGCGGCCGGCCGGTCTGCAGCCGAGCAGGTGATTAATGCTCTCTGTCATCACAGCAGATGCTCTAGTCGGGGGATAGACCAGACTGGGGTGCACCAGCTGTCCCAACCCTGAAACAGCGACTCGGGGAACTAGACCCCAAAAGCTCAATGACAATTAAGCCAACTCCAATCAATTTTGCCGCCAAGGGGTTCGGATGGTCGTTTGATGGCGCATGGAATGTTCCAAGCGACCGTTATCTGAATGCAGGGTGGGCATGTGTGGCTGTTTGTGCCCTTACCTGCAGCTGGAGGTTTGACTCTTATACGTCTTAGACGCTGGCAGGAGGCAAACCGGAGTCCATAATTTAAGAGGCAGAGCATGCAAGCTGACACGCAAACACCGCGACACAAACTCCCCAATACACCCACTTTTACTCACTCTTCAGAGCACAAGTGCAAGGAGATCAGGTGTGCACTCGCAGCACGGAGAATCCACAGAGCGAGCCCTGGATCTCCCTCCTGCTTGCTCTGTGCTCCTCGGCCCGGGGAAAACCGTCGATCCACGGATGTGCATTGTCAGAGCTCTTTTATCTGCCCCCCGCCCCCCACCTCCCCCACACCCTATGCGGTTAATACATGGATCATTTCCCCTCAAATCTGTGTCTGCTCTCCGTAGCGCGATGAAAGCTGCTTCCGGCCAAGTGGCAGGCGGTGTAAAGCATGGCAGATGGTGAGGAAAATCTGGGAGTGTTCGGAGGGAAGGGGGTCTATTGTTCTCTCACCACAGTGAGGTAACCTCCTGCACAAACATGTTTGCTGTGTGTACACAGGAAATAGTACATGCCACAGAGGAGTTCCATCTCCTCAGCTTGTCCACCCTCAGGACAAGGGGTCATGGACTGATCCTTTGGAGGGCAATTCATGGCTTTACAAGGCTGTTGTTCAAACATACGTGACAGACACATGAAACCCATGAATTACTGTCCATTTCTTGATAAAAAGAAACAGGACACAGATGTATTCAGAGGATACAAATGGACTGTGAGGTTTATTTCAAGACAATCTTTTTGAGGGACCGAGTGCGCAACACAGACTCAGAGGTGAAGAAGAGCTGCTCTATGAGGAGAGGTCAGTCGAAAAAAGCAGCAGAAACCACGTGGCTTCATCATGTGCCTTCACTTCCAGCAATTCACAGTCATCCCTTTCCCACCCACATTGTCCCAACGTGCAGTCCCAGACCGATAATCCAAAATAACAACAAGCAAAACCAACAATTCGTGATCATTTCCACGACGGACCAGGCATGGATGTCTCGACCTCCTCTGCCATTTGCCCGACAGTCCACATCCGTCACATCCCATCATGCCAAACTCCAGGCCGGAGGGGAAGGGGGCACCTCCCCGAGGGAAGCCCCCACTGTGTGTTTAGACTGTGATGACTGATGGTGTCACGCAGGAAACCCATCCATCTCCTCCTCTAATCAATATATGTAATAAGAGCTATAACACCCACTGGGTTTCTTTCATAAGTCTCCTCTGCTATAGGGCAGCCCTGATCAATGGGTGCTTGACATTCTGCTTAATGGCCACCATTTTTTAGAAGGCCCAGCCTGTCCCAGTAAGGACCGTCAGGTTTCGAGGTAACTCGTATTTATGCTAGTGAAGGAAGAGAATCTTCCTGAAATGACACCGAACCATGAGACTGTTCAATTTCGCCCCGGGCCATGGTGAGGCAATCGCTTTGCGGATTGGAGTAGAAAGCTCTCATAGCATCCTCCTTGATTGAGTGATAGCCAGCATTGATTGGATGAGGGGCTGTGTGTCCTGAGGCTCAAGTACCCGATGGATCATATAGCGAGCCATCAGGGGCTCTGCTTGCCATCTGATTACAGTAGTTATGCTATGCTGAAGTGGGCATTAGATTTAAGGGAGAAAAAGAATCTATCCAAATGACGCGCGACAAGAGTGTAGCGTACACTACACGTTCTGCCATGTAGGTATGATCTTCACAGCTCATTTGTAGAGAGTTGAAGGTAAAACACACGGCATGCACGGGGACAAGACGTTTAAAAAGAAGGTACGATTGTATAAAAGAAATGCTGCTTTCTGATGAATGAAGCCTTTTCTAAAACCAACAAAACAAAACTTCTAATTGTCATCTAAAAGTGACCCAAACATTTACTGTCTGAAATCTCCACTGAAAAACAACATTGGATGCAGTCCATTCTCTATGGTATTCCCAACAAAAACCTTAATCAATATTAGACTTGGCTGTTTAGCCCAGGCTTAGCCATCCCACTCATGGACTTAGCATAAAATATCCTGGCAGCAAGTTTTTCCAGAAGGCCAGTTACCTGCCAAAGCTCTCTAAAAATGTCAATTTTAATCCCACGCGGTCAACAAACGTCATGCAACGTATGGGTAAGGGAGCTCTGTCTGCGCTCTCCCTTCCGAACACTCGTGGTTTCTCATATTACTGGAACATTTTCTTACATCCCATCCTCAGAGAGAACAATTGGAAGCTCAAGTGGAGGAGAAGTGTTGAGGAGAGAAGCCATGCGGCAGACTAATGCCCATCTCTCTGATTAATCATGACTCTTCTGAGCTTATTTTCTTTCAAAAATCCAATTCAGCCCCACCACTCGTCTTCATCTCCAGTCAAGCATTTTGTTTTTGTAGCCCAGGTTTCCATTTCTTTCACAACCTCCCTCCCTCCCCCCCCTCTCTCTCTCTCTCTCTCTCTCTCTCTCTCTCTCTCTCTCTCTCTCTCTCTCTGTCTCTCTCTCTCTCTCTGTCTCTTTCACACACACTCTCACACCTTACAAGACCTATTTCCATCATGCAACTCTCTCCCCCCTGCGATCCTTTCACTAGTTAACTTAGGCGACATAGGTGATGTCACTCTGACACTTTATTTGCATCGGGACTGACTGGCTTTCTTCCTGCACAACAACTGGAGCCCCAGTCCAGGCATGAACCGACCAGACAAGACCAGTTCAAGATGTCTATGAAATAATGATCTCTCCTAGGGAGTCCAGAGGAGACGAACTCTATGCATTTGTGCACCTCGGCTTTGAAGGTCAGCATTATTAAATAAAGCAGGCATGAACAACAAATGCTGCTGTGCCCCTGCTTGCCAAATAAGGGCTCTTGACAACAATCGTGACTGTCAGACCTGACGTGGACACTTTGGATAGGGTACACTCAAACCCCCAATTTGACATTTGATTATGGGGTTGTAAAAGGAAAACTAGATGTTTTTGAAGCACTCTGTGGGCCTTCACAGTAGTCAGCTTTTCCAAAATGTCTTTTTTTGGGCAGAAGTAAACAATGTCTTGTCTCCGGTGTGTGCTTTCTTGACCCCAACACCTGGAGCGGGAATGGACAACGCCTCTCCAATTTGCCTTGCAACATGCACTTACTATCACCTAGAGAGTTAGATTTATTTTCAAAGCTAAGTCAATTAAACTATCACTAAATTGCACAAACAGTGCTAAAATACCACCGTCAGCTATCTAAAAAGGCTAACTGGGGTCCCTGGCTGCTATTAATGTCTGAACACTTTGGGGTTGACGCATACTCTGTATTGCGCTTGCCAGTGTGAGACTGTTTCACTAAAGCAGCCACGTTATTGAACCAGAAATCTTCCAGAAGTGTTGCACAGGGACTTTCAGCGCTATCCTGTGTGGAATATGTCAACGGCACTTTTAATGCAGTGATGCAGACAATAGCAGTTAAGAGCTTTTTCCTAATGGACCGTTTGCTAGGCTGGCGGCGACAAAGGAGCGCCATCACCGCTATGTCATGTTCCCAAATTGTAATTGCACAAAACATTCCAACGTTCAAACGTGCATCTGCTCATTTGTTAAAAGGACGAGACGGGGTTTGTCAGCGATGGCAGCCGCGGGAGGAATCTCCACGCACGCGTCGAAACAGGGACGTAGGCAGACCAAAAAAGCTGGCGGTGATGCAAGGGAAAGCTGTGGCCTTATTTTGCCCCCCCCCCCCCCCCCCCCCCCCTTGAGCGTTTTCGTGCGGAGTTGAGCAGCGAGCGTTAGTGCTCCTTAGAAGCCTCCTGGGGCACAGTGCGCCTGTCAAGCTTCATTTCATGAGCTTCAGCTCCTAAATCCATTGACAGAGGGGGGCAAAAAACGTCCTGTGATCTACTTGCTTCCAAGAATTTCACCTTCTTGCTCTCCGTTTCCACGAAGGCACAGTAGCAGACCCGCATCAAGGGTGACCATATAGATCTATGTGTGGTAAAGTAAGTGAATTCAGGCTCCAATCTACACGGAGTCCGATTCAAGCTGGTCCTCAAAAGAAACACTATGACACTGTACCTCATGTTTTTTTGTTGTTTTCTTTCTGTCTTACAGCCTCAAGGGAGGAATTCACATTCTGTTTTCCACAAGGCGTGTAGCCCAAAAATGTTTACGCTCTTTCTTAGAAATGAATGATCTCACACAGTGAGACCCACCACACACACACACACACACACACAGCGCAGGAAGAGTTGGAGTGTGGAGACCTGCCTTGTTTGCGAGGGCCAGACCTGGGATTAGACTCGCAGGTGTGTGTTTATGAGGGCTCATTTGTAAAGAGCTCACTCCTCCTCCTGAGAGCTCCTCGCTCATCATTCAGCTTGACCTTTGTTGTACGCCCCGGAACTTCAGAGCACAGCCGAAGAGAGCAAAGCAAATGAAGTAGTGTTTGAAGAGACGGAGGGAGGATGTGAGAGAGAGAGAGAGACGGAGGGAGGGAGGATGTGAGAGAGAGAGAGAGAGAGAGAGAGAGAGAGAGAGAGAGAGAGAGAGAGAGAGAGAGAGAGAGAGAGACAGAGAGAGAGAGAGAGAGAGAGAGAGAGAGAGAGAGAGAAACCTTTACTCTGGAAGTTTTGCTGTTAGACAGTTTCCAAGTTTCTAGGCTGCAGCGTGATTCCTGTTTGCTGGTACAGCACGCTTTTACAAGTTGTATAACGTGCGGTGCTGTGTGCATTAGTGAGACACCCTTCTTGGTCTGCAGGACCAGCCCAAATCTGTAGTGTTAACTTCAACTGACAGCAAGGCTGTATTATTCATTGAGTCATAGCACTCTTCCAATGATAAAGGCCAGGACCTGAGAGAGAGCAGACAGCTCTGTGTCACACACACACACACACCCACGAACACTTTCTCTCACACACTCTGCACGCTTTCACATTCTCGCTCTCACCCCTTTTTCCCTCTCCCTCTCTCCCTCCCCATCTCTCTCTCTCTCTCTTTTTTTACACACACACACACCAACTCTCTTTCTCACACACACGTTATACACAACCCTCTGCTCAAAGGCCAAAATGTGTATACTTGTCAGACACAATATGCATATCCAGCAGTGTGGAACCGCATGGTGAATCATTCTGTATGTACTGTTCTAGTGGGGAGGTCAGGGAACATTCATGCAATGTTCTTTGAAAGTATGGGTGCCTCTGCCTTGCCCTAGATTAATAGTGTTTTCTTTGAGCAGTGTCATAGTCAGCCTGTGAGTGTTTGTGTGGGTGGAAAGGTGGGTAGCTGTGTGCTGGTGTGACAGTGTGCGAGTGTGTGTTGGTGTGCCTCACCTGAATTTACAGCATATGTATCAGGTGACTTTAATCATCCACAGTTCAATCTGAGTCACGCTACGCAGCTGCCAAAGGAACGACACGGGGGATAGGTCACCACCAGCCCCGGGCAACTGACCTATCTGTGCTCTTCACATCTCTTCCCCAAACTTTCCCTGCCAATCAGAATGTGTTCACAACGTTTGGAGCGAAGGCTCGCTAGGTAACAGCAAATGGATTGGTTTACTCCCTGTGTGTTGTCGCTCCGTACCTTTTAAGGTTAGTCATTTTCTACTGCTTCATAAACGGTAACTGGGAGTTCTGAGTGTCTGATGAAACAGCCTAGTTTTATCCCCTTGAGGACAGTTCAAAAATCAATACAAACGCTGTTTACTGTGTCGGATGAAAGCAAACTCAACAGGATATGAAAAAAAAGATTTCTACCTCACAACACGGCGGGAGATAATATTGTGATGCCTTATTGTTCATGTTTTTCATTGTGCAGGGCCTATTTACGAGGCTGCCTCGCCTGTTCGAATGGAAAACATGGCCGTTCCCTCGAGAGTACCAGAATTCAATACCGTTTATCTTTACAGTGGACAGGAAGACACAGCTACATTTAGGAGAGGTCATCCCAACTTAAATCTCACCGGCGATTGACTGGCGGTTCATGTAAAGGAGAGGATAGATGTGGAAGGCAAAGTAGCCTGAAAGGAACCTCTGTTGCCCCAATGTGGCCTGGTGGGTAAATCAAGCCTGTTAAAGAAATAGAGTTCTTCTGCTATCTGATAAACTGGTGCTGAGAGGAAGAGAGGAAGAGGGGGCGGGAGAGTAAGGAGGAGGGAGAGAGAGATAGGGTTGAAAGCATCTCCGTGATTGAGGATCACCTTGGAATTCAGATGTGTTGATGATCTGCTCGTTATTCAGCCCGCGGGTCGGAGTTGGGACAGAATCGTACATCTTCAGATGCCCTATTTGTCCTGTCACGCTCTGCCACCTCTCAGGGTCCAGCAGAATGGCCAGGTGTGGAGGGCAGTGATTTTTATGGAAACAATACCACAGCACACACACGCCTGTCACATTGCTCTTAGAAACCATTGAGACACCTAGAGGAAGTTTAGGCCTATGGTATGGCATGACATTGTAGCACATTTTCGGGATAACCTCATTCACACAATCTTCAAGTTATTTGCCTGTTACCGTCTGTTCTCTTTCTGAGTTACAGTTGAGGATTCAGTAGCCACATCCTACACCTTTTGGGAGGCATCCTCACATGTTCCATCATGTGTTTTCATCTGTCTTCTGTGATTGTGGCACTTCTGAGCTAATTGCACAAATTGTAACTGCACGCCTGCGGATATCAGATTTGTGTGAGATTCAGAAGTCGTTGCTGCTCCCTGTTGTCCTGGGTGATGTGGAAAACCAGTGTGTGTTGACACTGAGTTGAGCTGACATAATTCTCAAAGCATCTGTTTGTTTTTAAATCTGTTTGTTTTTAACCCTCTAAGGTGCTGGCTTCTCTTATCTGAGGGATTGGTATAAATAACAACACACCATAGATGTTATTGTGATAAATAGGCTTGGTAAACATTGTCATGTACTGTATTGAGGAGGAGGAGAAAGATTTGCTTTCAATACAGGAGAATGAGGATTTAGGGACACGGTAGTTCTGGAACTCATGTCATGAACATGACCTGTGGGCCAAGGGCATCTCCCTTCACCCGGATTCACGTTTAGCATTGGAATCATAAACAGATGCTTCCAAAATGACATGTGAATAGTGCTTAAATCAGGGGCGTTGTTAGACCCTTTTTAATGGGGCACGTGCCCCAGTATAAGTTTGATGTGCCCCAGTGAAATCTACAGTTTGAGTTTTAACAATTTAGTTTATTAGTCAGTGCATTATATGGCACGCAGTATCCCCATCAACGCTTGTAAAATAAAAGCAATCTAACCGAAAACACAAACCGATGCACGCGGAATTCCATGTTAGCGTGCTCTTCTGAGCTTTCCAAATAGATACTGCAGCATGCACACAGAAGTCCAGGTGTTTCGGCACACAAGGCAGAATTGAAGTAGGCGAAGAAAACATTACAAAACTAAAGAAAGTTTCTTAACATTTGGGCTCTAATGAATGCGAAAAAAAAGTGTGCATTTGCATTAACTGTTGATGTCCCTGCCAAAGCTGATATCAAACTTGTATCCCTGAACTGTTGTATAGTGGGTTAAGCAAGGGGAGTTTCTATAGCCGTGTACTTCACGCTTGGAAGAAAAAAAAGGGAGTTAAATAGGGCCCTGTGCCCCAGTAGAGTTGTTTGTACTTTAAACACCCCTGGCTTAAAGTACAGTTGATAATTAAGGATCTGAAATACACAGTTCAAACAGTAGTTTGGAGGTTAGAGCCAAAGGTACAGTATACAGGACCTATATCTTTAGGAGGCAAGAATCACCTATTCTCAACTACAATATGACATTCTGGGGATAAGACAACGTGTAGCCAAGCTGAATTGGTTAAACTCACCCCTCAGTCTAAATATTGTCCAACCACTCCATCGGACACAACATCATATCATTACTGCAATATCTTAACCTGGGTCAGTGAAGATGATCTACAGAGAACATATAGAGACTAACTAGCCCTGCTTCTTTACTTTCTAATTCCCAATGGGCTCTTGTTTTGGCAGCCTCAACTGAAACGCATCGGCGCATATTCTGCAGTTTCAACTCCATCTTAAGCAGCTATCGACCCATTTCCCTCAGAATGTCTGCACATCATCCTCACTACCAATTCAATCTGAACTGGGAACATGAAGCTAATTATATTGCGGAAAGGGGCTTTTCAATCTGAATATGGATGTCAATAAAAAGGAACTCTCATGGAATCACTCACATGAAGCCAGCTAAAAATGCTAAGCTCTAGTAAAATGTCAATACAAATGCTTGGCCATGGTAACCGCACAGACCTATTGAATTTTGAATGAGTGGGTTGAGCACCAAAAAACCACAAGGTTGCATTGATTTGTGTCTGTTTTTCTTGCCTATTGGATGTCCATTGACAGCTTTGGATGTGTTTTTACGAAGGATTAGCCAGAAACGCTGACAGATATCTCTGGAACCTCAATTCAGGCTTGTAGTCAACCTTTTAAATTATCCTTACTTGCAAAAGGGGGAGCCAGGATGTGAAACGAACCCCTGCAGAGTGCTGCAAGATAGGATCTCAAGTCCTACAACTTTTATCTGTTGAACGCACAGTGTCGGCTTTAATAAAGCTGCTGGGTAACTAACTTGCATCATGCTCTGAAACCTGAGGGGAGGCTGGTTTGCAGGACTTGGTTCATTCAGGACTGGGTGTGTTTCTGAACATAGTCAACAAAGCGTTTTGGACAATTGGATATGGTGCCAGTGTCTAAATAAGTGATAAGAACGAGCCGAAGGCATCCAGGAGAAGGCACAATGGAAAATTGTTCTTGCGAAAATACGTCATAAAGTAATGCATGTGTGAGATTTGATCATGTAATTAATGATCACCTGTAACTTGAATCCCCTTAAGGAAAACCCAGCCTGAGTGTTTGGCCCTCCCCAATTGTTCCTCCTCAGTTGTCACCTTGACAGCAGAGTGGTGGGTTCTGTTTTCCAGGGACTTAAGGGCTGTCTGCTCTCTGCTGCTCCTCCAGCAGCCTCTCATTAATCTTGCTTGCAGCCTTCATTAAAGTTCCCACCTTCACACCCCTTCCCTTACTCATCCAACCCCACCCACTATCTCTCTTTTGTGCCCCCCCCCCTTCTCCCTCCTAAATATCTCCTTTCTTTTTGTATTTTTTATTTTACGTCTGTGTCCTTTGAAAGCTCTTTATTTTCATTATAGTTATTTCTGGGGTGCAAGATTTACAGCAGGCAAGTGTGATTGTCGAAACAAATCCTCTTTTGGAAAAAGCTGCACTTGAAGCAATATGGTCAAAGAAAAAAACATTCAAACTAAGAGAATGTTTTGCCTTTGATGTCTGTAATTTCAAGACCAAGTCCAAGTCACTGCACACATCATAGATTATTAAGGGATCTCTCTTCCCCATGCCACCTGTGGCCTCTTTTACTGCTGATGAATTATTAAATCAGAAATTCAAGGTTTGCGTGCAGCATTTTCTCCGCCTGTTCGTTGGCTGCTGCAGCAGACAGATGGTCGGCGACGGGGAGTTCAGGATGATCTGGTTATTTCCATCCAAGAATACAGCAAGAAAACAACTTGTCTTTCTTAGAAAGCCCTCTCCAACAGGGAAGACACATGTTACATTTTAATTTCCTGGTACAATTCCAGCTAGAACTTCTGAGGCTCATAGAAAGTCCACTTCCGAGCTTATTTAAACATTCTTACCTTCAGCAACAACTTCACAAAGTTAACCAACTAACATTGCGGCCTTGAACATCCTCTTGTAAGAAAGCCATTTCAACCCGCCATTTTTGTGGCCAGCGAACGCTACTACGCTTTTCATCGAAACTAATCAAGAACAAGGACATCCTCTGAAGAACCCAAGGTTAGAGCACATTTTACAGCACGTCCTGTTCTCTTTCAGAGGAGAACTCATTCATTCCAGCGTTCATCCCCGCGGCTGCACAGCTGATCACCGATGTCACCCCGGCTTTCTCCAACCATCCGTTGGCCTTCTCTCCAAATGGCAGGTCAATCTAACACGGTTACCCGAAGACATCTCTCTTCACTGCGTGATCCTGTGTGAAGGGCCTCGTCTCCTATCTGGCTCTTCACTCTGCATGACTAACGAGAGATCCTCTGGACGAGGAGAGATGACTTCCCTCAGTGGGGCTGACAGGCTGACAGGAGCCTGCGTCTCTCAGCGCGCAAGAGCTATTAAAGAAAGGGCATTCCTCCGCCTCGCACAGAGCCGCTCGCACATAGCAATGACGACGCTCTCAGACGACCCCTGAGCCGAAGTGAGCTGAACTTTGTTTGTTTTGGTTCTCGCAGACCCTCGCGCTCTCAGGGATGGCTGTTTGTTGTCGAGGTTCAGTCGTTCAAACAGGCCTCTGGATCTGATAGATATTGTGAGGGCATTCACACAATGGCGTTCTCTGCTGTTGTAGTGCATGACCCCGGCACTAGCGAAAGTAAGACAACTATAGAAGTCTACCAAGCAGCAGATTTGATCCGGTACACTTTGAGCGTGAGTGTTGGAGACTTGTGTCAAAGTGGGCAACGCTACCCTGAGGTGGCCTGACTAGCTTCAAGGAAGAACTTTTCTCTGCTCTTCACATGGCGGGAGAAAGACAGAGAACCAGGGGCAGGTCATCCCTGCCTCTTTCTTCCAGTACGTCGAGATCTGGCCAATTACCAGCAGCCACAGGGGGGTCCTTATAATGAGGTACCCTTCTCTCTCAGGCACCACCGAGTCAGACAGAATGTGTGGTCCTGGAGCAGTGAAGGGGCCGTTTTGTCTCCGTTAAATCTGATATAAAGGATTGAACGCCACAGGATGCGAATGTACTAGAAACTACCATCTGTCTGAAAGGTGGCGTTGCTTATGAAGTAGACAGTCATTGGGGTTGTACGTATGGGCACTTGGCCTAATGTTATTGTAGATAGTTGTTGGTTTCATTTCACCTGGCCACAGTTATTTTTACATTCTAAGAATCTAAGAATTTCACTCAACAGCAAAAGGGGTGAGGGTAGGAGAACAAACTATTTTCTTCTGACATGAGCCCTCACATCCAGTACAATAACAGGAGAGCTCAAATCTTGAGACAGTGTGCATCCTGGTTCAACAGCAATAATGATCACGTACCGTACCTAAATACTTTAGTTTCAGTGTGTGTGTGTGTGTGCGCGTGTGTGTGTGTGTGCTATTGGGGAGGGGTTTGTATAGTTGCTGGCATCGCTCCACATTCCCTGGTATGTAAATGACTGAGCTTACAACTCTGGTCATCTGTGACATCCAAACAGACAGGCGGAGGAAGTGATGTGCGAAACGAGCCTCACCACAGGAGACGCCGGCTGACATTTCTGCCAGTGATCTCTCTGTCTCTGTCTGTCTGGATGTGTTGGGGAAGGGGGCGGTTCTGATGTGGATGTGCTCCATGGCGGCGACCTACTTTTTAAACTGAGGTAAGTCATCGAGCTACAAAAAAAAAGAATAATTCTCTCTTTGACCTGTGTCCCTCGACGACGCCTCACGCGCTGGCAGCGCTTGTCATTCAGAAGAGCGGTGTCACGTTCTTTACCTTGGACAACCCTGCAGAGAAGAGATGTCAGTACCGCCATATGGTAGTACCTTGATGCTGTTGACGTTCAGGAGTCTGACCTACTGTCATACTCACTTGTATTCGGTGATGTGAGCAACTCAAGAATGTTCTGTCACAAAGAACTTTCGAGACATTGATTTCTTTTGTCTGCTTCTCGAGGCTCCTAAGGAAGAACTCGTTCGAAATTGCTAGAACTTCTATGCAAGCAGAGAATGACGGCGTGAGCTCCTCCAAATTCACCCAGACACAAGTCCTTGAAGGAGCCTCTACTGTCAGCATCATCTGTCTGTTCACATATGCCATGCCGACGTTGGGTGTCACACTTGCATTGATTCATTGTTCTGATTTCAGAATCTCAACCAAGAATTCATGAGGACTTCTTCAGTGCATTCCTTTTTGTGCTTTTTGTGAGAACAGATGCAACCCCTAACTCCCCCCCCCCCCCCCCCCCACACACACAATTCCCTACTGTCTAACAGGTGATGAGTGTAACTGTGGGTCTACTGTATGCCACAAACTCTGTCCCCTTGGAGTTCATTCCCTGACAGGGTGGTTTAATTACATTACAGCGGGAATATATTCAAAGTATACACTGCTGTCCAAAACTCAAAAACAGAGTGAGAAAAAAACAACAGTATGGAAATTTCATGAGTAGGCAGTAAGCCTTGTCAAAATACACCTGTCTCCGCACTCGGCATGGCAGGGAAGGAAAAGCAGGATTTAGCTCTTCCTCCACTCCCCTGTTTGTCAGGTGCTGTGGACAGGCGAGGAGACTTGCTTCCACTGTTCGCTCTGATCCCAAAAGTGCGGCCCACTGGAGGCTGCCGATGTGAAGCTACCTGAGATGTCCTGTCCCTGAGACAGCTGGACAGCCCGGCGGGCTGGAACTGACCGGCCAATCGACGGGTGCCCCCCCCCCCCCCCCGCTGCCCCTTCACCCCACCACCACCTCCGACTGCCTGCCTGCCAAGAGGAAGTGGTAGTCCGGGAAGTTCGGTCTCCAGTCTCTACACTACAGTATCTGCGTTGGTGTCTGTGTGTTTATGCGTGAGTCTCTTTCCCTCTTCTTGTCAATCTCCATGTGTCTTTCTCTTTCTCTGTTTCTGTTTCTCTCTCTCTCTCTCTCTCTCTCTCTCTCTCTCTCTCTCTCTCTCTCTCTCTCTCTCTCTCTCTCTCTCTCTCTCTCTCTCTCTCTCTCTCTCTCTCTCTCTCTCTCTGTCTCTTTGTCTGTATCTCCCTTGTCTCTCCTCCCCCTCCTATCTCTCATCCTCCATTCCGTACACAGAACGCTCCGTTTGCTGGGACTGCCCCTCAGGCGTCGCCTCTCCTGAGTGATTTATTGTGTTTCAAGACTGCTCCTGCTCTCTCTGCACTGCCGTCCCGACTCCTCCAGCCCTCCTCCCACCCCCTCCTGATAAAAGAACTGAGAGGGAGAGGGGAGGGGGGATGAAGAGAGATGGAAAGTTTTGGGACTTCACATCATCAGTCCTAATTCCTATTCGGGTGTGATCAGTCGAATGGCATCAAATCAGTTTGCAAGGGGATACAATCGCCATGACGCCGGCATCAATTCCTTTTGATTCGATCCCTTTTTGTTTTCCTTGTGTAGCCTCGCCACACTTTGATGTTCTACTTTGCATGGCGGAAGTTGCCGTGGTACCCCGGCGAGGTCCACCCTCCGAGTGATTCACTGCTCCGTGCCACACTTGGAGAACAGTGGGACAGACTCACCCCTGTGAGCCGAGGCAGATCACCACAGAGATGTTAGACGTTAAAGAGAGAGCGAGAACGAGAAAACAGTGATAGATAAGACAACACGCCCCAGGAAGGAAGACAAATTAATTAGCAGAGTACCAGCCCAGCTCAATAGCTTAGCTTGCCAGCGTGTTTTAATCACTAACAGTGTAATTAGGGAGGGGCACCGGATGGCACGAGAGGATTCCCCAGATATAAATGATGAGAACAACTTATAAAACGCAATTACATAAAAACACTCTGCAGATTTTGACCTTGGATAAGGGCTTCCAAAGCAACATGGAAACATATGCCTCCATTAGTGGTTGGCAAAACCTATCCCTTACCCCCCATCTAAAAACCTCTCTGCATAAATAATTATTGTGTCAACGCATTTCGGGATGACAGGCTGGTAGGCAGCTACCCCCCCTTGTCTATACATGATGAATATCTGGAGTCAGATATGAGTACTTTAACGGCAAAGGTAGTAAAACAGATTTTGTAATTTATTATCAAGCAGCAGAAAACAAGACAAAACACGAGAATGCACAAGAGGAGATTCTGGCAGAAGTCTTTCTTTGGCACCGTGGCCCTCTCAACAAAAGAGTCTGACAACCAGAACCGAGGATTAATAGCGATCCACAAACAGTAGCTTAAGTGGGCGGCAGACCTCAGAAGATTTGAAATGCTCAGCACTCTTGAGCTCGTCTCTTATGAAGACTAATGTGTGTACTGTTGGGTGTGATCTCCCGTTTGTGTCAGGGTCAAAGCAGGGGTCATAAGGGGTCTTGTTAAATAAGCCTGAGGATTGTACAATAATGGGAGAGATGGTTTGATAATGAGGCAAAACAAATTGGTTCAATATCAAACTCCAACTTAGTCTCAGGCATTCCACATTTTCTTTTACGAAAGACAACCGCCTGTAGAATTAGTAAGAACCCAACTACAAACAAGTTGAAAAAAACTGCCAAGAAAACAGTCAAGCTCATTGTGTATTTCATACTATGGGACTCCCCTACTTATCCTTTTCTCCTAACTGTCCCTCTGACAATGCAAAACTGTCCAATTATATTTGAGCATGTCCAGCCATGCATACCATTTCACTTAACCACAAAAGAAGTGCATTTAGTGCATTAGACAGTGAGAGGATTGATCATCCTATTTACTTTAAATTACATATCATCGCAGGTAATAGAGAGTTTCTGCTGTGCTGGCATTGCTAATGCGCTTGCCAGGAGAACAATATTGTCAAAAGAAAATGCACTATTAGAATAAAGAGCTACGTTGCCTCCCCCCCCCCCCCCCCATTTACGCGCTCTTTTATTTTTCCCATTTGCATAATAATTGCATTTTACCAGCGTCAATGTCACCAAAACTGCCCAGCATAGCAGCATTGTAATTTTTCCTTGATTATCTCATTAATCTTGCACTGAAATAACTTCCTCTCCCTCTGCTGTACCGACTGCAGGGTCAAGCTCGCGGTGTTGTGCTTTGTTCGCAGAGATGGATGACGAGGCCCCAGTTGCTTTGTCCGTCACTGTTGCTAAAGAGATTAACCCCACTTTTCACAGATCTGTCCAATCCACGCCGACCCCCCTAATCACTTCTCCGCTCATTTATCCCGAGGTCAACCTGACAAGAGTGTGGCGCCAGTGACCTTCCACAGAATATCATGCACATACGGGTGCAAACGTCCCTTTTCTTGCTGACATGTATTTGTTTCTGTCTCCTTTTCCTTTCTCTGTGGGCCTTGGCTGGGTGTAATTGATGTGAAGGAGGCTGTGGCGGTCCAGCCCAGCTGTCAGGTGTACACAGGGGACAACGTCCACCACCTAATTGGTTCAACTGATTGCAACATGATCTGACTAATCACGTCTTGGCTGAAAAGCCATGCTTTCTCCAGCCACGCCCAGGAGTGTCTTGTCCTTGGAAGGAAGATAACGCCAAACAGCTCCCGCCCCCATCCCCATGGCGACTGACACGCCTTGTTTTATACCTGATATCACCCCAGCCCGTGGAAGATAAACTAACCGACACATTTATGAAGCAACTGTATCCCTGAACACATCACTCCTAACCCATTTGCATTTTAATGTACATGCTCTCCAGCTGAATAGCTTGGCCACAATCTAAATGTTGCATTTATTGTGGCACATATATTTCCCCCTTCATGTCGACAGGGCTCTCTCTGATTTACGGTGATAGCACAGTGTTCCCATAGTCACACCGTGTTGAAAAGAAGGGAAAAAAAAGCCAGCTCCAGCTACAGAAAGCAGCCTACGCACGCAAATAGAACGTCACTCCGGGACCCCCACGTGCACTTGATAAAGTGCTTCTAAAGATGTTTAACGATTAGCCTCTCCATAACTCAGCCATGGAAAGAGACACTGAAAGCTGCATGTAAATGTGATCGCTCGCGACGACAGCTGAGCAATTAACCATGTTACTGGAACACCCGCCGTGACAATCCATGGGCCCTCCTACTCTTTCCATAGCTCAATGTTTGCGTGCGTGGACGTGTCTTACTGTGCGGGCTAGGCTGAGAGCAGGAGGACTTTTAAGGATCTCTCTATGCTAATATTTGACTCGAGAGGTGTCCTTAGCGCAAGCTGAGGGTTAAAAGCATCTTTAATTGCTTCAAAGGAAGCCGCCCGGTTGGCGGCTGATTCAGTGCTAATCTTGTCTTTCATGTTTCCTGAAATGTATGTTTGGTTTGGTCTGGTTTGGTCTGGTTTGGTGGGGGTTCATCCATAGTAAACCTAGCAGTGTATTTGCTTTTACGTAAAACCCTCCCTGTATGAATTATTGAGGAATCCAAACAAGCACTTACTCAAAAGAAGACCTCCAATGACTTTGATGTAGATCCAATGAATTGCTATCACTGCTTAGCACACACTGGGGTCACCTCAGCAAACACTACTGTGTTGTCCATTGTTAGCATAGCTTAGCACATTGCTTCACTATCCACCTGAGTGGAAGGATGGGATGACCTTGAGAATTTGTGCAGTAAACCCTCCTGAGGGACATGGATTAGGCCTGATTAGGCCTGATCAGGGATTCTGACTCTGGCGTTTGTATGGATGTAGAAGCTGGAGGAGACAGGCTCCTTCCCCGCTCTCTTCAGACCCCTTTAACACTAGCTGCATGCTAGTGACCGAGAAAAATACAGAAACTTTCAAAGAGACCCCGAGTGGAGAGTGGCGAGTCCAAAGACAGCCTAAAAGCTTTTCCCTCTCATCAACCCTTTTACCAACACACAAGAGGAACCTCTCTCTCTCTTTATCCTCTCTCCCTCTCCCCTCTCTCTATCATCTCTCTCTTTCCTCTCTCTCTCCCTCGCCTCTCTGTCTCCTCTATTTCTCTATCCGCTCCCTCTCCTCTCTCTCTCACTCTCTCTCTCTCTCTCTTTCTCTCTCTGTCATACGCACACACAAACACACACACACACACAAACAGCTACAACTCTATTGGCCTAGAGTTCATTTCCATCCTAGAGTTCATTTCCATCCTAGGGTTCATTTCCATCCTAGAGTTCATTTCCATTCAAGGCGCTCCCCGCCAGTGAGTCAAAGCCCTGATTGTGTGCAGAGCTGATAGAGAAAGAGAGAGGGGCGGGGGAAGGGATAGAGAGAGAGAGAGACAGAGAGAGAGAGAGAGAGACAGAGATAGCGAGACAGAGAGACAGAGAGAGAGAGAGAGAGAGAGAGAGAGAGAGAGAGAGAGAGAGAGAGAGAGAGAGAGAGAGACTTAGGGTGCTCCCATTCTGATTTGGGTGTGTGTCCCTCAAGCTCCCCTCTCTCTGGGTCTCCAGTGCTGTGGGGAGTCTGGAGGAACTCATTCATATGGAACACCTCTGTTCCCAGATTGTTTTATAAGCAGCCAGATAGGTAAATTAGCCAGCTGTGGGGAAATGCAAAAACGTACATATTTTATAATTTAGGTAATAGTGGACCCAGGAGGTGGTACTGGTATCTGCTAAAGTGGAGGATAAATAATGTATTGTTTACTTTCTATGTTCACGGCTGGAAACTGAATTTTGTTTGTCGTGTTTTTCAAAGAGATTCTTTAAAAAGATTAGAATTGACCCTGCACTCAAAGTTGTGGAACCACAGAACAAAAAGTTTGGTTATTGATATTATTTCCTACAATTACCCCTAAAAAGTCAGCCAAATGTCTTTTCCATCACAGTATTTGTTTACGTAACCTGGGATTGTATTGGGTTTACTTTTATAAAATTACAGTTGTAGTTTATGGCTGAGAGGAGGTGAAATGAGAGGCGGTGGCCTGAGTCTGGAGAGGATGCAGACAAATAGAGACAGATGAGGGGGGGCCGGTCCTCAGTGTCACCTCATTACTCTGATGGCTCTCACATTATTCCACTGTCACTTCCATGTTGAAAAATCAGCCGGTGCATCATTCGCCTTGGACCCAACCATCATCTCCATCCATCAACACTTGGGCCTGAGACCTGAGAGATCAAACACACACACACAGACAGACAGACAGACAGACAGATAGATAGTGATATTCTCATGAACGTGCAAAACACAAGCAAACAGCACTCCTGTGTACAAGTCTCTGATCCTTTAGCTGATATTTCCAGCAAAAGATTTGCAGGTATTTTCAGAAATGTCCATAGATGGCACACCCACATGCACACACCCAGATGAACACACCCTCACGCACCCTCACACACACGCAAAGGTACAGTATTATCGTCGACCTTTACAATCTAGTCACGCCTATAACCTTCAGCCATCGGCCGCAGAGGATGTGATCAGATAGAGTGTCTCTATCTTAGATCCATGACGATCTGTCGACACGATGCCCTCCTTTATAAATGATACCTCTTATCTTCTGCTTCAGTACACAGGAGAAAGTAGTAGCTCTCCTTAAAACCACACAGGAACCAATACAACTATCCGAGAAACTTCAGAGGTCACCTTAAGAGGTGTTGTGTTAGCCCACTTGAGCTTTGCTTAACATACCAAAAGCTTTGTATTGGATTTGTGTTGTGCAGTGTCACTTCTATTTCAATGAAAACGCATTAGACAGCCCACGGCTGTTTTGTACAATAGCTTACCTATCTCAATACTTATCAAGTATTTCTGTTTTTTCAGAAGCAAAGGAAGGCGCAATGTGTTTGTTTACATTATCTGTATCTTCCCTCATGACAGTTTCTGTGACCTGGAAAGCTTCTATTTACTCTGTGTTGATATCAAATGCCATGCTCAGAAGGCCTAAATGAATCTCCCAGTCAGAATGGAGGCGAACTCGGGAGGTCGATTTCAGTTCCGCCATAAGGGCATCTGGCACGCTCTAGTGAAAATTGCTAAAGACCTATTGACCCTGAAAAGGCAATGCTATCTCCTCTGCTCTAAATGATGGGTTGTATTTTCGGAACAAATGATATGAACTGGGATTCCATTACACACACATGCCAAGTACCATTCGTTAGAAATCGCACTGGCCACAATCATTTCCCCTGACATTCGTCGCATCCCATTTTTCACACAGTCTTTCACACAGGTCTTTGCATTCCATTCCCTGCTCAAAAGAATACCAGACCAGACCATATCCAGATGGACTAACGTTTCTAGAAAGGACAAAGTCTTTAGAAAGAAACAAAATCTAAACTTTCGCTTGCTCTGTTGGCTGAAATACAGTCCAGTCTGAATCTTAACGGTGGACGATAGAATTCAACAGGAGCTTGAAGCTTGGAGGAAACTTGGAGATTATCCTTCATTTATTTATAGGCCTCTATCCGGCAAGGTGACTTTGCAGTGTTGTACAGCATTCACCTGTCCGTCGCCTCCACCTAGATAATAACTTACCATTACCCTACCGGGACAGCTTTTAAAATGAATTACTGTCAAGCTGAGTATCCCAAAATAAAACCAAAGATCCCACATCAACCAACTATACATCAGAAATCCTTGGCGGCGAGTTGAGCTGCATAGTGCACTGTAAAGAATGTGTCTCGATAGTCATATAAATTATGACAAGGACAGCTTTAATCAGTTGGACAAGTTTGAGTTTCCTCTGAAGTTTTACGAGTCGCGTCTTTCCTTCGTGTTTGGAAAGGCAATGTTCTGTTTCTCTCCAGGGTGAGCCAGTAGCGTCTCCAGGACTGTTTACGCAACTTTTAATATATGGACATGCTCATCTCCCTGCATGCCTTTCACTGACATTGGGGGTACAATGTGAATTTTGAGGGGACCTGCAGATCAGTATTGGTAATGACTGAACCGCAGCTAGACCATCAATCATATCATTGAATCTCAGTGTTAGATTAGATATTGTGCATGCATCATCATGCACACAGTACCTCAGCTCAAAATAAGCCTGTTCAGCCATGACCTAAGAGAGATTTTGTTGAAACTGTAAGACTATGTCATTCCATCTTCTCCTTCAAATACATTTGCATTAACCTAGAAGCAAGCAGCTGCTTCCCTATACTTACTGCAAAATGGAGTATTAGTTTGTATTCCACAGAGGGAGATATCCATCCTTGTTACAGAGAGATAGGAGCTGCAATAGGAAGCTTTATGAGTTTCCTGCCCAAAGAACGGCAGCCATTACTCAAGCCATGCCTGTGCTGATCTCAGCTCTCCAACACTGCCCCAATACTGCAGTCCCAGAAGAGGGTATTCCTCTAGTTATCAAGTTTGGAGTAGAGAGGGGAGGAATGACCTGACCCTCCACCAACAGCTGGCTTGAGGGCAGTTTCAAACCAGACAAAAGTTTGACACCCTTCCAATTAAACCAGTAATGTGATGCTTGCTCTGTGTTTCTCACAGTATCGCTACAATCGCTCAGTCATCTCTCCTTCCGAGTCTCCATCAGTCAATTTATCTCTGCCTGTGTCAATCCTCCCGACTCAGCACATTTGGTTGACAGTCCGCAGTCTTGGAGCGGATGCCACTTGTCTCTTCGCAACCTCTGGCCAACATTTCCTCCTCTCGTTAACACGCCAGACTCATATTTCACCCATGCGCACTCTAATCACTGCCTTCAATGGGCGGTGGTGATAGGTTCTTGTGGCGGCGGCCTTGCGTGTCTCTTCCTCATCAGCCTTCTCATTAATTACGTCGCTCGCCTTCCATTGGGTGGTGATAAGGCTGTAATGATTAGCCATGCAGGATAGTAGCCACTAGAGAGATGAAATGAGCCTGAAATGAAACCATGATTTCTCATCATGACAAGGGATGAACTGGGCTTGTGGCAGGAGAGACTGAAGAGCGAGGAGAGCTCTCTCTCCTCTTGGGGATAATAGGTTTCTTCCAGAGGTTATTTTGCGGGATCATTTGTGCTGAATGTGCCTGCTTTTCCCCAAATGCTAATGTTACCCGACGGTTAGCATAGAGTGTTTGTGAATTCTTTAAAGGTCAGCAGAAACACAACAGCCGATCTCTTCGAGAAAACAAATGTGGGTTCTCGCAGAAGGATGAGTCCCCAGGGCCCTAATTAGGCCTAATTGTTTTATTTGCAGAATAATATTTGAACCCTGCCGAGTGCGCGTGAGTCACAGCATTCCACGAAAAAGACCCTTCCTCCTTCAGATGTTTCTGTCGATATTTTAAAAGCTTTTTTTGTTTTTAGTTTTTTTTACCACCGTTCATTTGGAAAACTGAGATCTGAAGTAGAGGGAATCTAACTAGGCAGTGGGTTGCCATACAGATGCACACCCCCTATTGTCCTGGATTGATGTGTGCGTGGTAGGTGCCTGTGGGGAATCGCCTCCAGCAGTTCTCTGTCTTTGAGGATGGGCCCCCTCAGCCACTGAACTGGTGCCCTCCCTCCCCCCCCTTCCAAAGTCTGCTTCTGCATGGGTTCCCAGCCCAGCAGGGGGGATCCCGGCCCAGGCCCTGTTTACATCAACACGGCCTCCCACCGCCATCCCTCCTTCCTTTGGTCCCTCTCTACCGGGAGTTGCGTGTCTGTTTGATTTAGAAATCACATCAGAGGGAGGAGGGGTACGGGGAGAAAGACAGAGACTGTTTGTGAGTGTGAGTGTGTGTGTGTGTGAGCATGTGTGTTCCAAGCCGCCAAAGGATTTGTGTGTTACAGCACGCGATTGTGTTGGCGTAATTGCTCCCAAAGGGACTCAGCCCCGCAGCCACCACGACCTGTCGATCTGAAGGCCCTGCAACCCAACAGAGTAGGACTGAGGTTCGGGTTTGCCCCACTCACAAAATCGGGAGGGGGATGCGGTGGGGGAGGAGTCACAGGAGGACTCTGCTAGCTGCTGGCTGGCCTGAGATGACAAGGCTAACCCCAGGGAGCGGACCAGATGTTGAGACCGTTAGTTACCGTTGTCTATTTATATAGGCCTTGTCAGTGCTGACAGGGAGATTCTGCTGTGTAGGCCTCGATAAGACAACACGCTATGGTTTACCTGATCTGGGACCTGTGCTGAGGAACATTGGCTTTGGGCCACAGGGCCCAAGAGTCTTCTGCATGAGTTTGTCCTCCATTTAGAGCTCTTGCACAGCGATCCATTTAGATCCGTCCCCACGTTTTTTCAAAGATGTGATGCAAACTTGAAGTCAGGAGACCTGTTTCCATTTCCACTCCTCAGGAGAATGCAAATGGAGAGCCCTCGGGGCATGAATAAAGTAACGCACTTGTGTTTCCTCTCCACTCACCTCCTCTCCTCTTGTCTTCTATTTTCATCTCCTCTCTTCCCATACCGACATAGTGAGCGCTGTGGATAGCTGACACCAGAATGGGGGTATGCGTGGTCGTGTAGACCTTGCACAATTGCCCAACCCAATTATCACACATGAACACAAAAATCTTCGAAAATGAATCTCTAAAATCTTCGTGCAATTTTTCAGGAATGTGTTCCTCCGTGCTGAGCCCTATGACAAACCTAGTACCGTTATAATCCCCGTGGCTGGTTGACAATGCTTTCATTATGCTGGCACGGAACATTCTGGCAGTAGCCATGAATGAACTGCGTTTGATGCACACAACAAACAAAGGCATTATAGGTTTATGCTACAGGGAGCACGGCGGGTTTGCAGGATCACTGTGCTAAATGTGTCTTTTTTACATTTTGGGTGCAACTGGGCTTTCTGTAAACTCCAGCTGTGAGACATCCGTGGATGTGATGTGCATTTTATTTTTCAGTTTAATCAGTGTTACATGAGGAACTCAGATCAGAGCAAACCCTGCCTTTGTTTTTTGACGGTTCTGCTGCTCTGTGACTCCCCGCCTTGGGCTTTTATGCAAATATTGTTTTGACATAAAAGTGATCCTACAAACACCGTGTGTAAGGCAAAAAAACAGGTCAATATCATTTTTTCTCAATTTATTTCAAGTTATGCTAAATGGTTTAAATAGACTATTTGTGACATTCAACTTTTTAAACAATTTCTTTCAGTCCAGTTGGAACAAAAATCAATGGCTTGGGAGCGTGTCACTCCGATTCCTGTCAAGAGGCCTAAAATGCTACACATCGCTTGCTGCATCAACCTATGAGCGCTTGTCCTTCCGTCTCCAAACCTCTGAACCAGCATTTTCCCCCTTGTACTCCCCCAGACCCCAGAGACCGTCCTATGCCGGGGAGATTCAGGGCTCGGCTCCCAGGCTGTGTGGAAGGCCTGGGTGGCAATGGCTGGTCCTGTCACAGGGAGTTTTCAGCTTGGCTGCTCCCCTGCAATACAGGCATTTCCTCCAGCCCCGTGCCCGAGCGACAGGCCTCTGTCACAGAGCTGCCACTTGGCGTTAGACACCGCTGACTGACGAGGCACCTCGCTTAACCGCGATCTTTTGTGGCGTGCAAGGCTGTTAGCCCGCTTAACGAATCCAGAGCTTGTTTGCAAGCCCCCCCCCCCCCCCCTCTCCCAGAGGCATCGGCGAGGAACGCTCCCACCTGAATATTGTCATGAGGCAGGCTGGGACTGGATATGTAATGGCCCAACATGCTACATCATTCCATCATACATGTTTTTGTGCAGTATAAATCCCCGTTGACCTGTGTGGGTCCAACCGCGTGTCATTAGTAGACGTGCTCTCATCACATGATTTATGTGTCTCGTGTCTTCTTCTTTTCCAGCGGCTGAGCGTTCGGCTGAGCGTGCCTTTTCCCCCTAACAACCCTCTCAACAACTATTCCACGGCAGCGTGTGTCTGTCTCACAGCCTTCCCAGGTATCCAATGTGTTCATCGCTAATTGACAGTAACAGAATTAGCTTTACGCCAATGCATATCATTAGGTAACGCGCCAGTCCCCGGGCTCTGTCTGTCGTAGATTACAGTCGGGGTTGTTGTATTATCAAGGGTAGGCATGTTGGAGAGATGAGAATCTCCGGAATATGTTCTGCGTAAACACAGTTGTGTTTGTAAATATAGAAAACGCTGCATCAAATCATAGAGCACCATGTGCCCATGGTGAATCTGGGTTTGGTCTGTGTAACCTTTTTACCCCCGTAGGTGGAAATCGTTGGATTCCAGCCCTATTTAATAGGTCTGTATGTTTACCCTTGATTGCCCTAGTCTCAATTATGTCTCATTCATGACAGAAGTTTCATCTAACATGAAATCCACCTTTAGTTGGTGAATTATAAATGACAGCTCCCTCTGTACACGGCACATGATGTATCATGAATGTGAGATGGTTTCACGTGGATTATGCTGGTGTGATCCTCCGCTATGGGGATTCAGAGGGATAATGAGGCTCTAGTCGTATGACTGCAATAAAACAGCAGGGGAACTTCCATCATTAACACTGGAACCACGCTGTCTCGTGTGTGTGTTTCCTCCACACACTGGCAATCCATGGTGGTAGGGCTGGTTGCCGACGAGCTGCAAGCACTTAGGAAGAATATTTGGATTTTTTTCGCAATCGTGGCTGGTTTTGGCGACCGTTCCACGAGTCCTACTATCCACACACAACATTGGGTGAAGTAATTTAGAACCCAATTCCAGATCATTTCAATTGTACTGACTCATCGATGGAGCTTTCACACTTTGGTCACAATAGAAGCAAGAGGAAAACCCACTTGTGAACGTCCTCCAAAACAGCTGGGGGATCAAATGCCTTCAATAGAATCCAACGGTCTTTGATATTTTTTTTCGAAGGGACATAAGGGTAAGGGTAATAAGGGTTCAAGTCTGTTCCAGTGTCTCCATGTGGCACCTCATGAGGGTGAATGGTTTTAGGGTAGAATGGGTGGCGTGTGTGCATGTGTGTGTGTGAGAGAGACAGTAAAAAAGCGTCAAACCAATCCTCAGACCTTGAGGGGCAAGGAGGCCTGAGCCTCTGTCACACGTCAGCTCAGAGAGACAGGCCCCTGCTGAGGGCTTTGAGAGCAACAGCATCACATCTTTGCAGCGCCGTGTTATGTGTGATCCCGGCCAGGATTGCCTTGCAGAACTCAAATGACTTTGAGGCCGTCATGAAATAACCCCCTAACCCCAGGAGCAGCAGAACTTCTTTTTGTCCCGCAGGATTCGTCGACAAATGTTAACTTCGGTGGGAAAGTAATGCTATTGTGTGTGTGTGCTCTTAGAAAGTTAGCTCAAAGGGGACTTTGTAGATCAAAACTAGTGTGTGTGTGTGTGTGTGTGTGTGTGTGTGTGTGTGGGGGGGGGGGGGGGGGTTGTAGGGTTGTGTGTCGCAGAGTGATGCAAAAAAACATGGTTTGGTGGAAAGAAACTTTACTACTCCTGATAAGACCGAACCCAACAGCTAAGAAAATATCAAGATTTCAAATGGCTTGTAGTAATGGAGTCTTTTTACACGATGATCTGTCATTATTATGTATGTGGGTATGTAATGTTCTATGTAGCAGGGCATCATGCATCTGTATAACCATATGTTGTTGGGGATAATATCATGTTTTCTTATTTTCTTTGGACTGAACGATAGTAGGCCTAATGTTACTTATTGTACCCCCTGCACAAAATGTTTACGATCTTCCCAATTTCAACTGTCTGTATCAATTTGACACATGGTTTGAGTCATATGAATTACACCGAGACAGTAATACTCACACAGATTTAACCTCATCTACAATTTGTGTAACTACAGTGTAGTAAGTATACAATCTGCTTTAGATAACTTAAAATGTAAGCTTTGTCTGCTGTTTTCTTGACTGCTTTCAATGAAAACAATAGTAAAGCCACTTTTGCAATATAGTTGTTCTAGTATAATAATATGGCGTTGCTCTTAAAAAAAGTTGACATTGTACACTATGTCAACGTTTATCCAGGTGCCCACAGTGGCGCATGTTAGGCAGCAATAATGAATCCAATCCAGGGAGCTCGTGTCCATGTTTTGCTGAAAACGTTTCTGCGCGAGTAAGGAGGGGGTCCGGGATGCGCTCGTGGATTGGCCGCTCAGTGCTTGTCAGAACCGGAGGAGGTTGGGAAGAAAGGAGTGCTGTGTGTTTCGAGGCCGTCTCGAAAGTGGAACACACAATCACTGCTGCTCAAATGACCGACCAGACGAAAGATACATGCTTGTTTTGAGCGGATGTGCGTATCTGGATACAAGACGACTAAATATGATGTAGCGTATCTCGAGAAGGGACCCTTCAAGTCGATTTTCCCCGATGTCGAAGGTGCCGCATTTCTTGTTGCTCTGGTCCGTATCTGGCTGCTGGTCACAATAATAGAAATACACATTGGTATTGATAAGAGTGGAGTGCAGCGAAGACAGGGGAAGAAGCCGAGTGCTGTTTCGAGACGCAAGTGAGAAGTATCTCTCTGAGATAAAGTCCTTATCGGGGCCCGTGCGTCTGTAGAGACATTGATGGTGCTAGTTCTCGTTAGCTTGTGCTAACATCAGCGGCAAGCTTGCTTTATGAAGTGGACACTCCAGCACGGCAAAATGCATTGAGATTTCCCAAACTAAATCAAACAAGTAGGCATTGGAACAACTTCTCATCTTACGTAAAGCATGGTCATGGTTTTAATGTAGACTACCACCATTTCGCCAAACACTGAGTTTTCACTGAATTAAGTAGCCTGCCACCCTTGGAATCTAGCCTGATTATGTTCTGAATAGGCAGCTTCATCGTCTCCAGGTTCGGGATAAGAAGATCAACGGTTAAGACCATCTGCCACCAGGTAAGCAAATTAATGACCCCCCTCCCCTCCTGAAATTACATAAATGCGCATTTTGGAAAATGAAGGGCAAAAGGGACTTTGTCTTACAGAAAAGTGTGGGGAGCAAATTAGTATTTGTAGCCAGAATGCACAAGGTCATATGTCTACTTTAATAGTCCCACAAGTAATGGGACAGCCTGAATTTATGGGTCTATAGGCTTTACAGAATAAATGGACTATAATTGGTTCCGACGACCATTCAATTCCAGGGCTAATTAAAGTCGAAGCTGGTCCTTTACTTTCCCCGATCGTCTGTCAGATGTAGCTAAAAGGTGCCAATGAGCTATCTTGGACTCAACTCAAGCTAGAAAAAAGAATACAAATGTTTTGTAATGGACTGTATGGTGTGTTAATACAATGGCATCTGAAACGAATCCACCTGATGCATGTGGTGCCCGGGACAGGGTGTCAACAACGTTCCATTAGAGATTCGAATTGCGTACCACACATGCCCAGGCTTATTAAGTCTGGAAGCACCTACTTTTTCTGTCAATATGCCGGCGACTATGGGACATAAATCGGTAAAGCTCTGCCCAATACTAAGTTGGGTTCACTGCTCTCTCAGACAGTTTAAGTGGGCTTTGGCAAGATATTCTAGCCTAATTACACAGGCAGGATCAGGCCTGGCCAAAATGACTAGTAATCCACGAGGAACCATCATTTGATGATGGGTATTGGCATACCACTCGATCACAGTAACATCTTTTTTTATTTGAAACAGCTGCTGCATCCAGCTTCTTGAGTTCTCATTGTAATGTGACGTCTCATGTGTAACCCAAAGACCAAGGCATGTAGCCGACTGCAGCTAATAAATACCGATTTCTTTTTCTTTTTCTGACAGCAGCAGCCTTGCATGTGCTGCTTGGGTGCTTTATGAGCGCACAGTGTGGTGGAAACTCAGTGTTGGAACACCAAACAGCTCTGTGCTCCAGGATGCCTCATCGATTTCCCTGTTAAGTCAGGATGAAATAAAACACGTCAGAAGGCAATCATCACAATCAAATAACAATAAATGTTATGGATGGAAGGAAGGGTTTTCAGATAAATATGGGACTTGACCTCACACAAAGTATATGAGCCACATAATTGATGTAGCCAAATAAGGGTACTTGACCTTTGACATTAAACATCTATAGACCGGTTGTCTTGTAGAGGATAGCACAGTTTCCCCCCCCCCCCCTGAGGTTGTCGGATTGTGGAACAGTGGCATCATTCTCTCCTCGTCTGTGAAATAGTAACAAAGTCACTTCAGCAGACAATTAGTAATTACACAGAGATAACAAATCCAACTTATGAATAAGGTTCCTTTAAGGAGAACCAGATGTCTCTATTATCCGAGCATAGAGCTTGTGAAGAATGACCTTATGTGTAACTGCAAATAGTAATCAATGAAATGCTAACCGTGGGTTGAAGAGCCTGAGGTCGCTTTGAAATAAGGAGAGCCGAGTCGAGGGGAGCGTCGGTTTAATTGAAAACGAGTGCTATCAGAATGCACGGCACAAGGCATTCTGTGGTATGATTACATTACCCCTCGTGCCTCTTCAATGGCTTGTGTCATTTAAATAGACATGACCTAAATGTCCGATACGAATCTGGCATCTGCAACGAGCCAGCAAAGGGGATACAGGCTGTCATGAAATGGAAATGATCTCTTTTCCGACGGCTTATGTAGGCCAAGCGTTTTACATTTGGTTGAGGCCTGACGCTCAAGCAATAGGCTACGTTGGGTTAGGACGTCTGAAAAGATCAGCGTGTTGACGCCGAGGGCAAACAGAATTCGCCGTGGCACAGCTGAATGGCTCCTGAAATTCAACTCCGCCTCTCTCCCCAGCACACTGGTCAGATCGTGTCCCCCGGCGCGTCAGACACCTGCTCAAACAAACAGAGTCAAATGGAGCCATCGTTGACTAAATGTTAGGCGCTCGACTCGCTTCTGCTCCTCTCTCGCTCTGAGACGGCACTGTGTTTGCCTGCGCCTTGTTCAACCAGCGAGGATGCTTTGACCCCCATATCAGGATGGATCGCATGCACACGCACCCATGCACACACGTGGACACGCATCCTCATGGCAACAGCCTTTGTGCTTCCCTTCCAGCGTCATCCTCCATTGTGTAAAGGTACCCATGGCCATGTTCTTGTTTGGCTGTAACAGCTCAATTGCTGGTGAGTTTCCAGACATCGGTGATTCACTTTCCCCCTCCCCAGCACTGACCTTAAGACCTCCGAGCTCTGCCTCGTTTGATCTGGTGCCCGCCATTTCCACAGTGTAAGCCGCGTAGACGTTCCTCATCGCATCGCTCCCAAGATGCCTCAACATGTGAACCCGTAGTGACAGCAACCCTCTCTAAAAGGTTTCCATGTAAAATCGCACCACTTAACCCAGACAAAAAACTCGAACGCAGTCCTAACATATGTTGGACTGTGTGAACGCAAAACGACTTCATAACAGGACGTGAGACGCGGTGTTTATCCAGTTCCCCAGACGGAAACGCAACATCTTTTCGGTTGAAGTGAGTCGTGAGAGAACGTGACGACGAAGCCGCGGCATTTGGATTGCAAATGGCCGCCGTTGAGGCCCGACGGGCTCAGAGCAGCGCTCCCAACTGTGGCTTTTGGGCCAGGCGACATGCAGTCGCTATTATCGTCTGTGACCCCAGCCTCACCTCTGGTAGATCCAAAGTACACCCACTCTCCCCTACTGCGTCCCAGTCAAGGAGAAATAGCGACCGCCATGACCCCTCCAAGGGAGGTAGGCAAGAGGTGCTCAGAGCCCAAACCAGCAAATCTCAATTTTTGGAATGTATGTGAAGGTCAAGACCAAGCGAGATGTTGTGCTGGCAATACAGCATGTAGCCGATTCTCATCTTCAGACCTCCAGGAGATTCGGTCTGACGTGTGCGGTTGAACGAAACAAGCGACGCGCACAGGCACACACGGCGTCTCTCACACACACGCACATACTAATGCACCAATTAGTTCCTGCTATACAGCTAATTATTTTCATGCGTTGGCACCCTGCCCTGAACTGTCACATAACCTTAGTATCTTCATTGCGCACCTCGGAAATGAATAAGTAAATAAAGAATGATTTGCTTGCTCATTCACTGCTTCTGGATATAATTGGTTATTCATTATTTCCCATTGATTTGCTTTGACGCATTTTAATTTACTGTTGCAAACACTTGTTTGTACTCTACCACTTTCCACATTTTCTCTGTGGGAGATTACTATTATTTTTAAAGCAAAAAGGAATGCAATCGTGTGAATCGAAGCACACCCTTCCCACCTCAGTTCTCCTCAATCGGTAGGAGCAGCGTGTTTGCCCTGTCCGACGTCATTTGACACGTCTTCCCCAAACCGCCTATTTGATAGCAAAGGTGCGAGGTGCTTCTCAGCCAAGAGCGTTTGCCCACGATTTCTGCCCCCTGGAAAGGCCCTGACAGCGGGGCATGCCAAAGTGAACCACCGTGCCCCTTCTCTACCACACTGGCGCCCAGCTCGTCCTCTCGAAGCTCTCTCACTGTTGCTCATTGGTCACGCCGAAAGGGCGAGGGAGGGAGAGACGACTGTGGTGGGGCTATTGATGTCCGCTGCCCCGGGCCTCTCCACGGAGGACGGGGCAGCGCGGACGTTCGCTCTCTCTCTCCGACGGGGCGATCGTGTCATCGTCATGGTTAAGACGGCCAACGGTGCGCCCCTTCCATCAGAGAAGGCTGTTGCGGGCCGGGAGAAGGCCCATTTCTCCACGGCGACCCCAGTGAGATTAACGATTGGAAACAAGAGGGAGAGGGACGAGAAAGGCAATAGAAACAAATTGATCCTGGAGCTCAGGGCCTATTTGCCTGTGGTCAAGGGGTGATATATGAAATGCCTGTGTGCAATTCAATGCAAATTGAATAAGCTGGTGTGTGGCCTGCGGAATCGTGCCGCTGGACCCGGTAGCTCACAGCGTGGAGGAGGGGCCTTTTGGGATCCCTCCAATGACCACTCTATTGAAATGTTTTTTTTAGCCTTTTTTTCCTTTTTGAGCTAATGACCTGTTTTTCATGTGGTGATTTACCCGTGCGCGTGGTGCGGCGGGATCCATGGCCCCAAGGCGAGCGGAACCATTACAGCAGTGTGTGTGGTCACATCGGGTGGCGCCGGAACGTGGGGGGGGGGGGGGGGGGGGGGGGGAGATGTTGACAGGCCTTCCAGTGATTGGCAGCTCGGCATAACGGCAGTGGCCAGCGGCTGTGTCTGGGTTTGTGTGTCATTAATGTGGTTGTGGTGTGCTGTTTCCATAACAGATGGAGTTTGATTGACTGCTCTCTTAGAGAAAGAGAGGGAGAGAGTACCAGTGAGCCAGCTCCATGCAGTCGACGAGGCAAACCAGAGGGCTCCCTCACGGACGCGACCCCAGCCTCGCGTCCCTCTCTCGCAGTCAGGCACCTGGAAGACAGACAGGGCGAATACGTATGAACACATCCATCTGACTCCTGCCCCACAAGGCATCTCCACGCTCATTGCCCTCTGTCTGAGGAGACTGCGAATCAGAGCCAGTCACAGCTCACCTTTGGGAGGAGAAGGAGAAGAACACGAATCAGGGATGCGCCTTTTTGATTTGACACCAAACCCGCGGCAAAGCCTCCAGCACCTCCTCGTTAAAAAACCTTACTTCATAATGGGTTATAATCCTCCTAATGACTTATCTTGAGACAAATTGAGTCAAACAGAAAGGCTTTGAATGCAACTGAAATGCTTTTGGATTAGCAGAAGCTGAAGAGGGGGGTGGGGAGGGTGTTGACTGGCCTATGTGAGGAGGAAAGGCCTCTTATTGGGGGTGCGTCTTGCTGACAATAACGCTGAGTAGGAAGTTCTGCTAATTGGAGATTATCTCCCCCAGATTCAAATCCTAGACAACCAACAGCCTGTGGGGCAAAACCCAAATCTTAAACAACAGGGCCGTATGGTTCCTCCTCTGAGCCGGGGCGTGGCCATTCTCCCACTCTTGTCTCAGGCAGCTGTCAAAGGCTCAGGGCATTTGATCTTTTTTTCCCCTTTTTCTCTTGCCACCTAAGGTGCGTTTTCGCAGATTCTGCCAGGTTAGGTGGAAGAGAGGTGCAGTAGTGCAGTGGTGCTCTTCCTGCCAGAATGACCACAATCCCAATACGCGAGACAATACGCATTCAATCTATCAATGTCCCAAATCTTTATGGGACACTTTGGAATCGCACCCACAGCACGGGTATAGGTACCATTTTTCCCAAATGCTGTTTCCTACCTGGTAAGTGAATACACACTGATATTAAAAAAGCCTGCTGGCAAGTTAAGGTCAAAACATGCATGAACATAAAACAGTAATATGGCCATCTCTCATCTGTGTTGCTGGCTGGACTCCGAGAAAGCACCTGTGAGACCAGAGATTAAGTTATAAATCATTTTAGATTGATTTGAAGTGTGTTAATTATTTAGGCAAATCAATTACATTTAACTATTAAGTTGTGAATCTGTGTGTGTGTGTGTGTCTGTGCTTCGATTATCTGAAGAACGGGGCACTGTACAAAGTGGAAAGTCGTTGGGCGCATTGCTCAGGCTCCAAGGACATGCAGTGTCGCGAGCTACGCTGTTTGAAGAAGCGGTTTGTGACAAATTAATATACATTTCATAAAGGTGTTCTATTGAGCTGCGTTAGACAATAGCCCTGGACTATACACCAGTGCCTGAGCTGGTAGCCTGGAGCCTTCGCCGTTCCGCGGCCTCAGTCTGAAACGGAGGACTAAGGAGAAAGATACTTTATCTTCCAACACATGCATATTAAGACTACAAAATGGCTGACTTGGGACATTCATTCCAGTCGTAAGCAGTTTCTTCATCGGTGCTTAATCAGCTAAACCACCTTCCAGGACTAGCACAGTAGTAAACCCACATACCTGAATCCAGGTGCATTAAGAGGAAAGTCAAAGGCGTAGTATAAAAATTGCTACATCACCATACTATACAGCTATAACGTGTATGTGATTGGGGGACTGAGACGCATAGCATGGGGAAGGCACACACACAGCCAAGCAGCTAGGCGGGCACACCGTGCAGGCATGGGGCATCTTCTATTCTGAACTCTCGGCCGGTAGTCTGGATATTGTCAGGGAGTACAGTGAGAGTGAAGGATGTCGGATCCCACCGGCTGCAGTAATGGTTTCCAAGAAACGTGATTTATGACGCTGCTCTATCAGGGCGAGGCAAGCTTCATCATAAAAGATATCAAGGCGCCCCCGGAGGGAGAACGGGGGCCCATCTGTAAAAAAAACCCCCTCATAAAACCAAATATCAATCATTCCCGCAAAAAAGGGTCCAAATTAGAAGCGGCAACGTTAATGGCCAAAGCTACGGCAGCAGATGCCCGGTTTGAAAGCCGAGCCGTCAACACGGGAGGCCGACAAGAGGGTGTCGACGTGGGGGCGCGTTCCCCCGGGGGTGGAGAGCGCACGTTCCCCTCTTGGAGAAACAAAGGAACTGAAGAAGGGTGAAGATGAATCCCCCCCCCCCCCCCTCCGCCCCCCAGCTCCATACTGGGAGCCTTGATTAATCGCTCTATCCGAGCCAGCACAGGTGTGTGTCCCTCGACACTGTGAGCAGTGGTTCATTTCAATGCCGTTGTGTAAATATAGGGCATGGATTTACATGAATGGGGGAGATAGATGGTGAGTGGAGCTCACAGAGTGAGCGTAGTGAGGGATAACTAACTGGACAGGATGCTGAATTGCCTGCCACGGCCCACAGAAGGATGCTTACCCCGGTCCCGGGTGAACAAAGGAAAGCGAGACGGAAACATCCGGTTGAGTTTTGTGTGGGCGTGTGACTAAACTGTGAAGGAGGAGTGTTGGGGACCTGTGGGGTTTAGAGGGATCTATTTCTTCAAGGGACGGTGGTGGTGGGAGGGTGGGGTGGAAAGGGAGGCGTTTGTTTTTCAAGTCAACAAGGACTACGGTTTCCATGGTGATGGAATATTACTCGTATTTCAAACTAACGAATCGCCTTCTCTCAGACCAGACTGGGGCGAGTGCTGGGGTGGGAGTTCTAGTGAAGTAGGTTTCAAACTGAAGTTCACACGTATGGTGCACATAATGGTTAGGCACATTTGATTTGGTTCATCGCCGATGGCTAGCACTGTATCGTACGCTGTAATGTATTAAACATGTGTGGTAGTGTTAACATAGTACTGTAGTCCATAGGGATGAAAATATACTTTGGAAAATCTCGGAATGGTTGAGAATGTTCTGGCAAGTTACGACACACTACTGTACAACTATCAAGTATGAAGCCACCACATGCAGAACCTCTCAGCATTAGCATGTAGGTAAACAGAACGTGAGGTTAATGTGAGGCGGATTGAACACCCTCACAGCCCTACCAATGCTTTGCAACCCAGAATCTCTGCCTGTCTCCAGAGAATGTTGACGAGCCCTAAGTCCCCGCTAGTGTCATGAAAATGGAAGAGGGTATTTGTATTCTTTTACCTCTGCTCAAAGCAGGGATCCACTTAGTTTACCACTCCACATCTCTGTAGTCTTGTCAGGGTAATCGTCGACTGTTTTAACCTGTAGCCACTCATGATGATCCTGTCGAGAGAGAGTCTCTCCTCTCTGCCTGCTGAAGAACACGCCGGGGGCGCCTCCAGACCCCGGCGCTTCTGCCGTGTGTTTGGCTGGCTGACAGAAATATCCTGCTCTCGTATTTTCTCCGAGCATATTGCTTATCTTCTTTGTTCTCCCGGCGAAAGCTGCCTTAAAACGTTGCCCCGCTCTCGTCTGTTTTGGGTCCTCCCCGCCTGCTGGCGGGGACGCAGGTTGATTGGGGAGGTCACAGACCGCCTTTCATCTCGACACTTCAAAGGAGAGTCGTCGGTGCTCGGTGCGAAGGGGCAGTAAGGGGATCAAATCACAAGTGACAGGCGTAATATTCCCTCTGAGCCCGGAGTCTGCGTCGTTCCTCCGCTCACCTCGGCCCCGGCTTCCCACACAGGCCGATCCTCGACTCCTGCGCCTTAATGCCCATTCATTAGACGTGGCCATTACAAGTGCCCACATCTCAAATCCCCCCCACAAAGTGTCAGCTGTCACAGAGAGTTACCATGGGTGGTGGCTAAATATAGAAGAGCCATTTATAAGCGCTTTCGACAGGACCCCGAATGTTGACCTCACCAAGTGCTGAGTTATGAACCGTGTCACCGCCGACTTCAGGAATCATTTCCTTTTGAGATTTCGGAGGGCTCGCCAAGAGTAATTGATTATGTTCCAGACCCCTTTTTTGGGGTCTTCTTAGATGGATCCATTTTGGGAAACGCAGAACCTTAATCTTAACTTCATCTATCACTTCCTCCATTCATCAGCGGGGGTTGCTTTCCGACCAAAAAGAAAAGGAGAGATGAAGGTTACTGCCGGGCCAGAGCCTGACAAACCTAGCAAACCCAGTTGGTAGTGGTTTCAAAGATTATTTTGGTCGATGTATGCTTTTAAACACCCCCATTCCCGCCGTTGTGACTGAGGACAGTTGACTATTTACTGTTAGGGCACACCCCTTTATAGTGCTGTATGAAGCCATCATACACACCACTGGCCGAGTGTTTACATCTGTTTTATTCACTGCATCTGCTCCACACATCACTCCTGAAACACAGACCTTCCCGGCCAGAGATGGATGAAGCACCATGTTCGCACTCTCCTGCTTAATTCATCACTCGCTGCGGCTCCGTCGAAGCCGCCATCCATCTCCCCGCCTTTTCCCGCTCAGCTGTGTCATACAGTGTGCCCCCCCCCCCCCTCCGTGTACAGTACGCATGCGGATGGATGTGTCCGCTCGACCCTTTTATGTGTTTTACCTCGGAAAAACGCATAAAAAATGCAATGCAATCTTTAGAAGCTCGCAGTGGAACAAACACCGGGCCCTGCGTCGTGAACACAGAGCCGGGCGAGGCAGCTCACCCTGACGGCGAGGAATATCAACCTGTGTGTGGGTGGGTGTTGGGGAGGGAGGGGAGGGGTGGGGCTATATTTATGAAGAAATTGTTCTGGAAAATCCAAGACCTATTTTCTTTTTGAAGTGTTCAGACCAATAGTCCCGGCTGGTAGTCTCCTCTGAGTGTGTTTGTTGTTAGTGTTTGTGCAAAGCAGCAGTAGGTGTGTTGACATGCTTGTGAAGCATGAAGGAAAGGGGGTGCTTTGCTCGAAAACATGATTACAGACTCACCACCTAATAGTTCTTTCATGTAGAACTCAGTGGAATTATTTTGTGGCTACCCCCATACAAAGCAATCGTACTTCATGTGAGGCATTGGTTATCCGTCCTTGATAATCAAGTAATGTCGTACAGGATGCTATACAACCTGTTGACAAATTTGGTTTCTGATATGAACTTGTTCCTTTGCCCTCCAAACTTCTATCGTTTCGAGTTGAAATCTTATCACATCACCCTCCTTCGCAGTAGGTGCCCACTCAGCTAATCACCTTGGCATGGTGAGGTGGGAACAATGTGCCAAAGTGTTTTAATAATTCTCTTTGGATTCCATCCTGAGTGGCCTGGCTACTCTTGTGGAGACAAAGCAGAGAGAGAGAGAGACAAAGAGAGAGTGGGAGAGAGAGAGAGGATGTTCAAAACATCCATCTCTCTTTGTGTCATTCTTCAGCCCTGATGAATTAGAGGACAGTAATCCCACCTTTTTTTTTTTTGCCACTCACAGATTTATGATTTTGTTGCCTGAAGACTATTCATTATCCTCTTCATTCATTTGACTTATCAGTGAAGGCGTCTGCCCACTTTGCCCGTTCATTTCATGAATGGCCATTATAAGGTCAAAGTGTAATTTCCTCCGCTTCATCAGGCTCATAAATAAGGCATAATCATTTAGGAATGACCAGCTGGTCTGTATTAATCTTCTCCTCGCTAACTGGGAGAAACCTACTGTAAGTGCACCAATGCGTATCTTTTGTCTTGTACAATCTAATTTAGTCACAGAAACTCTTTTGTCTCTCGTAAAGTGTTTTGTCAAGGAAGGGACCGTGGCAGGGACTGAAGAGGCGACGTCTGTGGTAGCTAATGGTTTGTTCAGGAGATCAAGAATCTGGGTTGTTAAGCAGCCGGGAAATGTTTGTATTCCAGTAACAAAGTGTGAGTCTTCCGTTTTCCCTGGGCTTTTCAGTGTTGTCAATGACTCAGGCACAGATATTAGACTGGGTTTGGCGTCAGACATCTTAAGTGACCGTCACCAGATGATGTACACTCACTCAACACGCAGCAGAGAGCTGGACTCTGGAGACAGTGCTACATCCAGCAGAGCTAATGGCTAAGCTAGCTCGCTCCCCTCTGCCTGCTGTCATCCTAGCTAGAGGAGTGGAGGTTGTCAGGAGGGGCGGGCGGAGCCGGGAAGGGAGCAGAGCTCCCTGTCACCTGTACCTCTTTCATCCCTGGAGATTTGTGTCAGCTTGCCAGCCCACAGGGTGCCATGAATCCTCATTAGCCACTTTGCCTGGCCCTAGAGACAGGCGGGGAGTGAGCGGCGCTCCCTGGGAGAGGCGCCCCTCTGTCGCCGGGCCCGCTCTCCTCGCTCCCCCTCGCTCCCCCTCGCTTCCTCTGGTCCAGCTGTGAGCGTGGACATGGGCCAGCGCTTCCCCTGTCAGAAGCACTCCCATGTTTCCCCAACATGGCAGCTTGTGGATGTGAAGGTCACCTCTGACGAGTTTGAGCAGGCTCAGAACCCAGCCCTTCCCTCTGAACTTTCTAGAAAGAGCTCGGAGGTACGTCTCTTGTGTCGTTCCTTTTCCCCTGCTCCTGCCGAAAGACTGCTCTTTGGAGGGTCAGATGGCTGAGCAGTTAGGGAATTGAGCTAGTAATCTGAAGGTTGCCGGTTCGACTCCCTGCCGTGCCAGACAACGTTGTGTCCTTGGGGAAGGCACTTCACCCTACTTGCCTCGGGGGATTGTCCCTGTACTTACTGTAAGTTGCTCTGGATAAGCGCGTCTGACAAATGACTAAATGGAAATGTAATGTTGTTCATGGAATGGCTGTGTTGTACCATTTGTCTACTTCTGTTTGACCTATACATGCGAGCCATGTAAAAGCTTACCCTGACATGTTTTTCCCAGTTTCTTAGGGTGTTCCTTACCCATGCCTGTATGAGCACAGCAGTTGATGAATTCATTCAACCTTCCTGGCCCCAGCCCCTAACTCCCCATGGCCTCTTTCAACCAATAGAGCTTGGCTCCCGTAATAATCGCTCATCACTTTTAGTGTCAACACACAGCAATTTACTATGGAGCTCTGGATATTAAATTCCATTTTCTATTAACTTACTGTCGAGCAGTGAGCGAAGACTCACCATTGAGATCTGGGCTTATAGCGATGCCTATAAAGCTGAATGGGGGGGTATGGATATCACATTACTTTTGGTATTGCATTAGAGGGCGAGATTAGACAAGATTGATGTGATTCATTGCGCTCCTATTTTTCCGTCAAAGTCTCACTCAAGAGAAATTGCAGTGTACAAGGTTTGCTGGTTAGAGGGGGGCACATTTATTATGCATGTGCAGTTAGCATTTGCCACCGAGGAATTTAACAGCTGGTCAAATGGGCAGATAGTCCGAGGGTTTGCAATGTTGAGCCTGAATCAATTTACCAATGAGATGAGTCAGAGCCCCTTCAGGGACAAGAACCCACCAATCACAACTAGACCCTGAATCTCCACCTCAGCCCCACAGTAAGACACGCCCCCACACCAGCTCCTAAGCTAGCTATCAGTTCCCTCTCTTAACCTTGACAGCTCCATTTCAGATGGTAATAATGAATATCACCCGTGTCCCATTAGCCACGACGATCCCGGTCTTCGCCACAACGCTCGTATCGCACGGGGCGGTCAGAGGTTAAGGAATCCGCAGAAGGATTCTCCGCCCTGGCATCCGAATCGCAGTTGTTGTAAATCCCAGAAGCCTCTAATCTCATGGCCTCGTTTAACCCAGTCAGTCTGACAGGGGCTGCAACAAAAAGCCACCGACAGATTCAATAAGTGTTTGGAAAGTCACTGATGAAAATGAATCCCTCCACATCTCCCTAACCAAACCCTGCTCATCGTCCCGCATCTCTGCTATTGTTCTGGGTGACAGTCGGATAATTGGCAACCGGCTTGCATATTTGCCAGCGTCTCCACTGCCAGACAGTTTGGGATTGTACCCCAGTCCTGCGCGGCCCCTGGTGAAGATTAAAAATCGACTGGGGTCAACTGGCTAATTGGACAAATGTGGTTGTAATGGAAAGAGGATTTATTATTATATCATATAATGAGGCTTCTGTACTGTCGGCTTCTCTGTTGGACCGGAAATCGACTAAAAAAGCTTGTTGTAAAGCAGTAGGTCATCCGAATCGGTTCTGGGCTGCATGCAAACGAGGAGATTTGAATCTGTGAGTCTAATTTGCGCTCGGTGTTCTCGGGACTCCCTCGGCAGGTAAACTGTAGGTTCCGTTCCGCATGTACACTCCAAGTTGCAGGCCTAACGTTGTTTTTTCCCCGAGTTTGAGATTCATATTTGGTATGAATTATTCATGGTGGTGCCAGCTATAGCTTTGAAACCTGCTTGGAAGTCTTCAACCTTAAAGGGGGAAAAAATAAGGTGTGCTTTTACTGTTTAAGGTTGTTTGCGTCTGACTATAGTTTCTCTCTCTCCCCCCCCCCTCTCTCTCTGTCTCTCTCTCTTCTCTCTCTCTCTCTCTCTCTCTCTCTCTCTCTCTCTCTCCATTCTTTCTCTCTGTTTTCTTCTCAGACAGTACAATGCATTGTCCTGGCCAACAGCTGCTGCCAACATAGAGGTCACCCAGCCTCACTTTCTAACGGTTTCCCCCCAGAGGATGCTGGGAATGTGTCGCGGACGCAGAAAGTTCCTGGCGGCCTCGCTCGCCCTGCTCTTCATCCCGGCCCTCACCTGGCTCTATCTGTCGGCCGGGAACTTTCAAGGTAAGACTCAAACCGTCCTGAGAGTTGCCTATATTAAAGTGCAGGCTGACAGGATTTTTTTCAATCAATGTACTGACTTCTCCAGTGTTTACCTTTTGAAGTGGCAAAAAGTTTTCACTTCAGATTAGACAGGGAACTGTTAGGAGCATCTTTTAACTGAAAGTCTAGACAGGACTGTTCAATGCAAGCTTTCATGCAGATGATGCAAAATTATACCCCAGCCCCTTCGAGAGAAAGCTGAATAAACAACGTTTTCAGTACACAAAGTCACCCTCTTTTCTCTCAAGGTAATATATTAATGAATTACTGAGGCCTGCCCAAAAGTTGATTACTTCCTCAAGACGATTTAGTCCAGGAGTTTCCTGAGCAATTTTAATGACTTTGTGTTGAGAAAGAAATTCTCCAGCTTTGTCATTATTAATTATGATTAAATTGACAATTTTGACTTGGGGGGTCACAGTCCCTGGAGACTGCACATCTGAATGAATTCCTATAATTTCCCACTAAGGACGGGTAAGTAATGATATGACTGGATGTTGAACCAGAGGCGTGATATATTGTTGCCGGGCAAGATGGCAAGGTGTGAAATATCCTGGATGGGTGAAAATAGTCTGGCTTTAACAGTTCTCTCTAAATGTGCAAGACAAACACTGTCTGGTTCCACTCTCTCTGTCTCTACATTTCTTTTCTTTTTTTGCCGGGCTTGCTCTCTCTCACTCGCACGCTCTTTTTCTCTCTCTCTATCTCTCTGTCTCTGTGTCTCTCTCTGTTTCTCTGTCTCTCTCTGCCTCTCTCTCTCGCTACCTCTCTCTCTCTCTCTCTCTCTCTCTCTCTCTCTCTCTCTCTCTCTCTCTGTGTGTGTCTCTCTCTCTCTGTGGCCGCTGAGTGTTTATCTTCCTGCCTGATAAAGTGAGCGGGGGCGCTGGGTTGCTGAGTCTCTGGAGGCTTTGTGCTCGGTCCAGATGAGCTGCTCTCTGGAGCTGCGACAGACGCTCTGACCCTGTGAAGGGGTCTCTGGGTGGGGGGACGGTGGGGACAACTCCGGTGCTGCCTGCCGTGGGGGCTGGATAAAAAAAGCCTTTTCCCAGTTCACTTTGTGGAAAATCCACAAGGAGTGTCTTTCTGTCACCCCCTGAAAGCTAATTGGTGTCAAGTAAGACTAATGTGGTGTTACAGTTGAAGCTCCTCAGCACTCTTTGAGAAGTCGCGGTTTTTTTATTTATTTAAAGGACAGGCAACATGGACTCAAAGGATATTTTAGTGCGGGTTTTGCTCAAAGAGAGCCCTGGCCATAACCATTGAGAATGTGAGTTCATACAAAGTTATTTATTTCCCTTGCCTCCCCCGTGGAGAGCCAAGCTCCACACAGAAAGAAACAAGTCCACCACTCTGGAGCTCTGAGGAAGGCCAGATAAAAGGACATGAAAAACCCTAATTTTAGAACAAAGCGTTTCCTTAACAAAGACCAAAAATGCGGTCTCTTTCCCCCCGGTACATCCAACCGCTTGTTGGACGCTCCATCCTCACTGAATTCGGTCAGCGCCTTTGCTGAATTGGGTGCAGTTTTGCGAAATACCCTGTGGGCTTTGCCTTCAGAGATGAGGGAGACGCTTTTGAATCTGCGAACAAGATGGCGTCTCCCGAGGAAGCCGTTCTCTGGAACACATCCCCCTACTGGTGCCCCGGGACGCGAGAACGAGCGCGTCCTCGTCCTCACTGTGACTTCACCCCCTACGGCTGCACTGCACGCTCCAGAACACCACCCTCCTGAGTGTTTCTGTCTAGCGAGGAAGTTAAAAGCATTCCACCGTCCTGTAAGGATTTCCCGGAGACCTTTCATGTGCCTGCTGCTATCGTGTGAGGTTGGATTGTCTTCTCCAGAGCCCTGCCTCACACTGACAGCTTGGGATCAATGCACTGCCCAGGGAGAGCTAACCCAGGCGCCCCCATGTAAACAAGCCAAGAGCAGAGCTACTGGACACTGTTGCTGATAGACACTTCTTGACCTCCAGTGGGCTGGTCGTTGTCTTGGGAGAGCTTGTGCGATGCTGATTTGGCAGCCCTTGTCTTCAGTGTGACAAGGGGGGGAGGCAGGCTCTGGGACTTGGGGGGATGTGTTTGCTGTTTGCTGTCACAGCCCTGTCGGTGGGAGGGAAGCCGCAAAAGGGCTGGCTGGGATTTGTAGTCCCCCAGCCCCCCACCATGACTCTGCATTGATGGTATGCGAAGCTTGCCAAAGCAAACAACATAACAAATACACAGGATTTTTGTTATTGGGCCCGGTTCCACCTTTCAATATAATGGCTGCTAACATTGTAATCCCGTCATGTAGCCAATACGCCGATATTGTGCTCGTACAGGGCTGTCGTTAAGACAATTCAATCTTTACCACAGCACACCACGTTGACTCCATATAACCTTTTTTAAACTTTAAAAATACCTTGGACTCTTGTCTTACACCTGTCCAGATCCCCTTGTGATTGAACTTCTCTGTTCAAATATCCAATACACAGGACTACTTTATATGGTTAGATAACCCAGTCCTTTGAGCCTCACACTATGTGACCGACTCAGGGCTTTGTAACTTGATTTGGTCCTATGCGACTTTATAAGACTCCAAGAAGATAAAAGGGTTTTGTTTAAACCACTTGAGATAAGATATTTTACCTCAGAATAAAAACCGTCTAACGACTAGAAAAGGTACAGTATGTACCGAGGCACTTCTGTAAAAGGCTTGTTGGCAGGAACAGAAGTTTTAAACAAGCCTGTGTTTCTCTGGGACAGTTTATGAAGATGCCACGGGTGGACCATAATACTTTTAAAATAATTTTATATAGAGCCTTGGGGTTGTCTATTTTCGAGTCAGCAACAAATTGAAGAAGTCCCCGACTGTCTGGAGGCAGTCTAGATATGCTGACTGTAACCAGGTGACCATGGCAGCCCGCAAACCCCGCCTTATTACTTATTAGCATATTCCTCATGAATATGCAGCATGTTTATGCCTGAAGCTAAGCAAATCACCCCTATTTTACCATTAATTGGGACAGTCATGTTTACGGAAACTTTATTATGTCATTAAGGCAATGCCCCTACGGCAGAACACCCCTCACCCCCATCTCCCTAGCTCTGCTCCAGATCGAGGGGAAGGGGGTGCGCCAGCGAAGCAGCGAAAAATGGAAAAAACTGAAGAGCTTCATACTGTAGTATGCCGTAGCCAGCGAATAATGGATAATCATCGGGGGCTTGCTGCTCTAGATAGACCGTTAATATCCATCTCTTCACCCACGGGCCCATTCCACCCCTGTGACATTTGCCCAATTTCTTTGGCTTTTACTGTCTTTCCCTCTCGCCCCCTCGCCCCTCTTCCAGGCCCACGCTGGGGAATCTGTTCGGAAAAATATGCCACCATTAAGCAGCCACTTAAACACGCTCTCTCCCCTAACGACGCTTTTAACGAAGTGTGAGTGCAGGCGGTTCCTGTCCAGAGGTTCGGAAGTGCAGTTGTTGATTTGAGGTTGAGGCGCTAATAGGTTTCTCATGCAAAGACATTCGTCTTCAGGATTAGCTTATTTTTCTTTCAGGTGCAGCCATAGATTAGTAGAGACAGTCGTCATGGCTACAAGGACATCCAGGAATGTGGTTGAACCTATGAATAGAGCTTCATATTATACAGATAATAAGTAATGGCTCATACAAGCAATTAGTCTCTGTTTACAATGGTGGGGAAGTCTAGACAGATGGATGTAACCGGACACTTTGCAGTCAGATGAGCCTGCAAAGGAAAAACATTGTCAACACGGCCATATTCCCCCTCTCCTACTTCCAGAGTTGTCTTTTAACACGCTCAGCATACAAGGCATGGCACAAAATGGCCGCCACACATCCTGAGCTCCTGTTTGGGTGATTTACACTTCCTGTCAGGTGAACAGATGCTGTCACCTGACGGATGGCGCCCCACCGCACTAGCAGATGTCTCCGTGGCAACCGTGGGGATGTGTGGACGGAGCAAGACAGGCCACGCCAATTAGATCTGTCATACATGAAGGCACAGGGCGCAGGACATGCAAACAGACCATGAATCACCATGTCCAAGGGCCCGAGTGACTCCCATCTTTTGGCAAGTATGCAGAGTTCACTAAGGACAGGACATGCGTGAGGAGCCGAGATCTGGACCCCATCCAATGTGCTAGCGCCGAGAATCCTCGCGATGCATCGTGAATATATCTGAAAATGGCCTCCTTACATGTCATTAAGTCCATATGGCATGCTCACGCCGTGCAGCGTCCGTGCTGTGGATGGAAATTATTCAAAGTGTGCGACCTAATGAGCTGAAGATGGCATGTATTATTGCCTCCTTGGCTGGGTGATGCATCAGAGCATCTTGTTTCTGAAAGAGCGTCGACGTGTCTGGTGCGCCGTGTTCTCCACCATTGTTTGGGCACGGATGACGCGCGTCACGACGACAGCTCCAAAAACCAAAAGAGCTGGCTGGGCCCCAACAAAACCGCAGGTGCATCTGCCGGCCTGTGAATGCCATATGAAATCTCCCAGCCCCGCGCACAAATGGCCATTCAGTCCAGTTCAGCGGGATTAGACCCAGCAAATCCACTCAGCAAATTAATTACAGCTTGGATGAAATGGAGCCCAGAAGGTGCTTTGGTTCTCCGGGAGAGTGTTTTACTGGGGGTCTGTTCTGCTAATGCGCCCATGTGGGTGGAGTGATGCTGCCCCCCCACACACACCCTTCCTCGAGGGCTGTAAATGTAATCGGATCCAAAATGGGGAAATGTTCATTACGAGCAAGTTCCCTCCTCCTTGCCAAGCGAGGAAAGGTCCAGTGTAGGCTTGTTACCTATTGAGACATCTCAGGACCCCCGATGCGGAGGCTTGTCTTGTGTGCACTTCACCTGTGTCTCCATGGCAATGCTGACTTCTTTAGACTTCAACGGAGATGAATGGTCACCATGAGGTGGACAAGCTGTTTTTTTTAAACATTTTTTACCCATTTTCACGTCCGGCTTGCGGTCCATGTAACAAATGTCTTGTTTTGTTTTTTTTGTTCCCGCAAAACTCCAAAATTCCTCGGACACCGGAAGAAAAAGGCCACTTTTCCCATGGCCTGGGGCTTGGACACTGCTCGGATGCTATAGGTTTTGCCATTTACCCGACAGTCCACATCCGTCACATCCCATCATGCCAAACTCCAGGCCGGAGGGGAAGGGGGCACCTCCCCGAGGGAAGCCCCCACTGTGTGTTTAGACTGTGATGACTGATGGTGTCAGACAGCCAAGCCATCCATCTCTCTGTTCTGATCAATGCAGTGAGATGAGGAGCCGTGGCCAGTCTGGGTCTCCAGATGTAGCCCTGGTGTGCTGGATGCTTCAGGAGCCGCTGTGACGCTCTGGTGCCTTCTGTAGCGAGCGCCTGAATGGGAACGCCGTTGTGTTGTTTTATGGCCTACGTCCAAGACCTTCCACTGCCTTTAGGGACTTGATGGGGTTTTCAGAAATGTACTCCAAACCTCCCTCTCTCTCTCTCTCTCTCTCTCTCTCTCTCTCTCTCTCTCTCTCTCTCTCTCTCTCTCTCTCTTCATCTCGCTGTCTCTTTCTCCCTCTCCCCCCCTATCTCTCTCCATCTGTCTTTCATCCTCCTCCGTCCTTCCTGTCTCTGTAAGATCCAGGAACGTGTGTTCCACGTCTGTAGCCGTCAGAGGAGAGACAGAGACAGGGGGGAAATTGCCACTGCCTCAAATTAGACTACAGCGAGCATATCGGCTGGCTCTCAGTGTCAGGGATATTGATTGAATGGTATCTGTGTACTCGGAGGCCTGAGAAGCATCAACACTTGGACCTGACTGCTAATTTGAAATCTCACACTCTCCGTTTACCCGGCGATGCGTCGATAGGCCGCTGTGGCGGATTCGCCCCCTGCCTTGTCCTTGTGCTTGTCCACAATACGCCTCTCCGCCACGTCACGGTCGTGGCAAGGTATATCCAGCTCACAGCATGGGTGGCCCTTGCACTTCCTGTTTTTGTTCCACTTACTTCTGTCATTTCCTGTCACGGCAACGTCGGGGTTGGCCTCCCCTAACGCTGTCCTCCTCTCGCCCCCTGCAGTGAAGCCCCTCCCCCTGTCGCCCCTGTCGCCCCAGGCGTCTACGCTGGTGGGCGGGCCCGGGGAGCGCCAGGCGCTGGAGCTGCGGGTTCGAGAGATGGAGGAGGAGAACCGGGCCCTGCGCAAGGAGCTCAGCAAGCCCCCCAGGAGCCCGCAGGGCCGTCCTCACCACGGCAACCGCCATGGCAACCAGTCCCGGACCCACTCGGAGGAGGGCACGGGGGATAACGAGGGATTGAAGTCGGGCGCCGCGGGCAACGGCTCGGACTGTGCACAGCAGCCGCCTGTGGATAAGTGCGAGGTGAGTCACGAACCGCCGGGGCTCGGCGTTGCCATTGGCAACGTCCATTTGAAAGGGAAAGAAAGGCCCCCTTGTTTGGCCGCTGAACAGTCTACAAGAGTAAAAAAAACAAAACATCTTTTTTTACATAATTCCCAGTAATGGTTACCGTTCGTGGAAAAACATAAACCCACTTACATGTTGTCCACAGCATAATAGCACTACCATAGAGAATCATTACCTGGCTAACTACCCTTGGATAAGGCACCATTAGCGGTGAGGTCAAAGTCAGACTGGATTATTGCTTGGCCATGGCTCCTATTAGTCTAATCCTGACCCAATTATGAAACAGACCAGGTCATAAAGATGCTTCTCTGTCAGAGGGCATTGGAGCAGCATGGCGGATTCAGCACAGTGCCACTAAATCCCCTCCCATGTAGAGATCTCTCAGGGCTAGATGATACTGTGTGTCTCCTACATGCTGTCTCAGCACCAGTCCCACCACCATATTAACCCCACAGGGGTCAGACCCAACAGATGGTTAAGACCAAGCCTCTGTGGATCGTAACCCAGGCGGGAGGCGGAGTTTTCGTAGCGACACGTCCTCTGTAGTTGCTCTGACAGGAGGGTGGGGGGGGTGGGGGAGGTTGGGGGGGTGGGGTCAACAGTCCGCCCCCTCTGCATGACTGCGGGGTTATTGGATTTGTTTACCCGCCAGTACAGTTATCCCCTTTGACGGCTTTGTTTGCCTCCCTGCCTCTGAGGCCCCACAGTGGAGGACGTCGAGGGGGCAGGATTCTCTGTTGCCCAGAGTGGACACTCCTTTCGACAACTGTCCGTATCTTTCTTCCTTACCCTACCTTCACCATCACTGCTGGTGAAGGCAGGTCTGCTAGGTACCCTACCTTCACCATCACTGCTGGTGAAGGCAGGTCTGCTAGGTACCCTACCTTCACCATCACTGCTGGTGAAGGCAGGTCTGCTAGGCCCTGACCAGGCCTCTCCCAGGCTGCCAGCAGTGCTGAAGCCCAGAGATAACAGACTTAGGCACGGGGGCACCTTGAAGGTCTATACCAACCAGCCTCTACCTCTCAGCTACCCCCCACCCCCCACCCGCCCTCCCTCCCTCTGCCTCAGAGAGGACCCTTATTCGATAATAAACAGAGTTAAATCCCAACCTGCAGAGAAAAGAGGATGGCGAAGGGGTTTTCGGGGAGAGAGGTGGAAAAAGATGTCAGGGCTCATGCCAGATCCGTCAGAGTTCTCACCCGGGTTAATGTGGAGCTGCGGCGAGCGGCTTTTCGCTTCTGAGATTAGCACACCAAATATTATGTCCGCCTGAACGGAATCCATATACACCTGGCACATTATCATTTCAGTCGAGCCCTTCATGAGGATGGTGAGTGGAGCGTTAATGCAGGCTTGAAGGAGCTTTGGACCAATACCGACACCTAATTCCTCACGCCCAATTGGCTCCTGCAGAGCTGTCGACGATTAGCTGTTGGTCTGATATTGTTATGGCTGAGACCAATTCTTCCCTGGACGCTGATAAGAGTCTGTTAATGAGTGTTTAAATGCGTGATTTGGTCTCAACGTGGGATAAACCCCGTTCCCCTCAGAAAGTATTTCCGGAAAACAAAATGGTGCTTAGTGGTCAGCGATTCCTTCTCCCGTGTTAATTGTAGGAGGAGTTTAACACTGTCTGTCTTGCTAATGAATGATGTGTGTGGGGGAAAAAATACCTCTTTGTATTAATCTCTCATCCCTCTCTCTCTCTCTCTCTCTCTC